>NW_024412416.1:19810089-19848181 GCF_014898765.1 Herpailurus yagouaroundi | reverse complement strand
TGGGGGAGGTTCCTCCAGGTACCTACCTGCCCCGACCTGGGACCTTCTGGGGAGTCTCTCAAGGACCCTCCAGTTCTGTCCAATGCAGCCAGGGTAGACTGCCGTGGTGCCTTCGCCCAGCTCGGGAGGCAGGGTGTCATTCGCAAACGGAGGGATTAGTTGGTTGGGGATCCGAGCAGTCTCAGAGGCTGTGTGTGTGTGTGTGTGTGTGTGTGTGTGTGTGTGTGTGTGTGTGTTTACTCAAGGAGAGCCTATTACTCTTTATTCCAAAACCAGCTTTTCTCCCTCCCTCCCCCAAGTGAACTGCTAATGTGGAAAAGGCCTGGAGCATTCCAACCTCTACCTATTCACTAAGAACTCTTTTAAAAACCTTATTTGCCTTTTTCAGCCGGGAGAATTCGTGACTCATAAATAAGATGTAGATATTATTAGGTTTGATTTATGGATAAGTAAACTGAGGGAAAACAAGGGATGGAAGCCGTTTGGGTCCACACAGTGTGTGTCACCTCTGATAACTTTGCTCCCTGCTCTTTGTCTCCTGCTGCATTCACTGGTCTGTGTCCTTTGTGTGAGACCCTTTCCCCAAACCCTTAATGGGCAACTAGTGTTATACCTCCTACCTGCCCTGACTCACAGCCCTGCTGTGCTCATGGGTCTTTGTGATGCTCTAACTCCTGGCTTGATTGTTTTACTCTCTTTTATGCAACTGATAACCTGATTCCATGTATTTTAAGTGGTGCAAAAGTAATAGAGAGAGAGAGAGAGAGAGAGAATGAGAGAGATAGATGCCTTTCAGACTGATAAAGGCTCTGGATCTTCTCCATTGAAAAATATGCATCAGCAGGAACCAAACTAGCCTCTTTTTTTACCCTTCTGTCCCAGATAATGCACCACAATGTTGAAAGAAAGAGAGAAAGAAAGAAAGAAAGAAAGAAAGAAAGAAAGAAAGAAAAGAAGGAAGAAAGAAAGATTTGGAAGAATCAAATGTCATTATTGACAGGTGGTATAAGTAACTACGTGGATAATCCAAGAGAATCTAGAGACTATTAGAATTAGTTATAGGGGCGCCTGGGTGGCGCAGTCGGTTAAGCGGCCGACTTCAGCCAGGTCACGATCTCGCGGTCCGTGAGTTCGAGCCCCGCGTCAGGCTCTGGGCTGATGGCTCGGAGCCTGGAGCCTGTTTCCGATTCTGTGTGTCCCTCTCTCTCTGCCCCTCCCTCGTTCATGCTCTGTCTCTCTCTGTCCCCAAAAAAATAAATAAACGTTGAAAAAAAATTTTTTTTTAAAAATAAAAAAATAAAAAAAAAGAATTAGTTATAGAATTGAACAGGGTGCTTCGTCACCGGTAGCTACCTATCCAACAGCAACATCTGAGAAGATAAAAGAAATGATAAAACACTGTAGCATAAAAGCTGTTAGAAACCTAGGAATAAATTTTTGAAAAAATGTGAAACTTACAGGCAGAAAATTATAAAATATTGGAAAGATGTTTTGAAAGAAAGGTCTGAATAATGAAGGGATGAGCCATGTTCATGGATGGGAGGACTGATTATCACATGCCCCCTCCCCTGATTAATCTATAAATTCAGTGTAATTTAGTTGAAGTGCCAACAGGGTTTTATATGGGATATGAAGTCATACAACTGAATGCTAAAATTCACATGGAAGAGTAAGTTCCCAGAATCCCTGAGACGACTCTGAGAAGGGAGAAAAAGGAGGGGAGTGTGCTGTGCCAGGGAGCGGAACTTCCCATAAGGATGGTTTGACATTGGCCCAGGGATGGTCCCATCCATCAATGGGATCAACTCAAACCCGGGCACGTATGGGAACATGTATGTGCAAGTGGAAGAGTTACAAATGGGTGGGGAAGGGTGGGCATTTCAGTCAATGGCGCTTCAGATCCTTACCTCACCTTGCACTACACAATAGTAAATTCCAGCTAGAAATAAACAGAGTGGAATACTTTTATGACATTAGGACAGGAAAGGATTTCTTTTTTTTTTAATTTTTTTTAACATTTATTCATTTTTTTGAGACAGAGAGAGACAGAGCATGAATGGGGGAAGGTCAGAGAGAGAGGGAGACACAGAATCTGAAACAGGCTCCAGGCTCTGAGCTGTCAGCACAGAGCCCGACGCGGGGCTCGAACTCACGGACCGCGAGATCATGACCTGAGCCGAAGTTGGACGCCCAACCAACTGAGCCACCCAGGCGCCCCAGGAAAGGATTTCTTAAGACAGGAAAAGAACAAATAAAGGAAGAGATTGATCCATTAAAAGTTCTGTGTAACAAACACATCACAACAGAGTTTAAAAGCACATAGTAGACTAGAAAACATATTTATAACATATAGCACACAGGTTGGTGCCAAGATTATTTAAAAAGATATAAATCAATAAGTAACAGATAAATGCCACATAGAAAAATGGAGAAATGTATGAATAGGGAATTCAATGAAGAGGAAGCCCAAACGGCCAATGAACACGAGGAAAGCTGCTGGGCCTCCTGGGAGTTATGAGGACAGTGCAACACGAAGCAGTGACAACATAGCACTTCACACCGTCAGATCGGCCGATGTGGAAAAGTGTTAGTATCAAGTGTTGACAAGGATGTGGAGCCACGGAACTTCCCAAGGCTGCTGGTCGAAGTGGAAATCGCTATAACTACTATGGAGAGCAATTTGGCCCTTGACAATGAGGTAGAATTGCATCAGCAGGTTCATATCTAGGCTTCTACTGGAGAGAAGACCTTACGTAAGTGCGCAAGGAGCCTTGCAGAGGAAGGTCACAGAAACATTTTTTAAATGAAAGGAAACACGTCCTAAATATCCGTCAGTAGGAGAATGGAGAAATAAATCAAAATGGTCACATGATGGAATATTATACAATAGCTAGAAAGGAACTAACCAGGGACACCTGGGTGCCTCAGTTGGCTTAGCGTCTGACCCTTGATTTTGGCTCAGGTCATGAACGCAGGGTTGTGGGACCAAGCCCCGAGTTGGGCTTCACGCTGAGTATGGAGCTTGCTCAGGATTCTCTCTCTCTCTCTTTCTTTCTCTCTCTCTCTCCCTTTCCCTCTGCCCCTCTCCCCCACTCACACACACACTCTCTCTCAAAGAAAAAAAAAGATAAGAAAGGAATTAATCAGATAAGTATCTACAAAGATAAATCTCGACATGTGAAAAGGCACATTGCCAGTGCACAGTGTAGTAGTATTTATGTAAACTTTAAAAAACACACTAAGTAATTCTGTATTATTTGTGAATGCATACACATGTAGGAAGCATCCACATCAAGTTCAGGTTAATAGTAGAAGGGTGGGAGGGGGGAGAAACTGAGAGAGGAATGTCAAACTTTATCTGCAGTGTTATAATTCACAATATACAGATATAGGGGCATACATGTGTGTATATAACATACAAATTTGGGCTTTTGTGCTTTTCTTTGTATCAAAATTTATGTATGGTGATGTGTACACGTGGGTGCAGACATGCACGTATACATGCACGTACATATATACACTTACGCACACACACGTACACACATATATGTCAATACACATGAAATGTTAAAGGGAGGGAAGAAAAGAAAAATGCACCTCACATGCGCACATCGTGGTGTTCCTGGATTGTCTGAAGACTGTCTGTGGACACACAGGTGGAGGAAGAAGCCCCTATTTAGGCCTCCGGAGCTGGGCCAGTCTGCTTGTCAAGCAATTGGTGACCTAGAGAACCAGAATGCCTAGCTCAGATCACCAGGCTATTTGGGCAGAGCCAGACCCAGAGCCCTAGAACCCTGCTCTCAGCCATCACCCTCTCTCTTCTACCCCCTCCGTTTCTTTATTTTTTTAATTTTGTAATGTTTATTCGTTTTTTTGAGAGACAGAGTCAAAGCATGAGCTGGGAAGGGGCAGAGGGAGACCCAGAATCCGAAGCAGGGTCCAGGCTCTGAGCTGTCAGTTGGGCTTGAACTCATGAACCATGAGGTCATGACCTAAGCCGAAGTCCGATGCTTAGCTGACTGAGCCACCCAGGTTCCCCTCCTCTGCTTCTTTGTCTTTCAAACCATTTGGTGGCCCACATGGCCCTCACTCTAACCTATATACATTGTAACCTTTGACCCCAATGACTCCAGGAAAAGACTGGTTGTGCATGTGAAAGGGATGGCAACAAGATATTCTCACCAACCAAATCACAACATTTCAGCACCTGCAGCTTTTGGAAGTGATATTTATCTTAAAGGTGGTGCTTCGATACCATACTTTCCCTTGCATTTTTTGCTTTGCCTGGGGTATTGAGCTCATTTGTTGGTTCTGAGTCTGAACATAAAAAGGCAGGCTGGCTGCCAGGGCCCCTAAAAGATATAAGAGCCTTAAATGATTTTGAACTTGCCTTAAATAGTTTTGCTTAAAATAGCTACAGCGCGGGACATACCTGGCCCAGAATTTCAGGTGGGTCTGCTTAATTCACTTGTCAGCAGAGGAAAATTGTCATGCTGCAGACAGCTTGTTCTTACAATCAAAAAAAAAAAAAAAAAAAAAAAAAAAAAGCTGAGGCTTTAGCCCGGGGTTAGAATACTGGGCCAGCATTTGTTCCGAGCAGAGTGTTGGGGGCTTGAGGGGGACAAGGGGAGGCCCAGAATAGCAGTCACCTGTGACCTAGTTATCTGGTTTTGATTTTCAGTCTGAGGCTGTCTTGTGTTAATACTCTGAGCCAAGAGCCATGCATGCAGGCTGGCCTGGGAGTAGAAATGGAGAGGTTCTGGGTGTGATGTGGTGGGGTGAGGGTGGAGAGAGAGATAAGATTGGGATTGTGAAGCTCGTGGTATCATATGGTATCATACCCTCCGTTTGACATCTTTCTTCAGATGGTAACAGTGTTAAGTGGACAGGGTTTTATTTGAATAGACTGCCCTCATAAGTCACGGGAACTGTGGTGGAGAGACATGACTGAAGCTGCGTGGCTGTGTGTGGAGCCAGGTGGCCAGGAGGAGACTCTGAATCAGGCCAGAGTGGATGCTCAGCCAAACGGTCCCCTGGAAGAGTTTGGGTCTCTCGAGGCAGAAACCAACAGCGCAAGTGAGCAACAGAGCTGTGGACGGGGTGGAGAGCCCGAAGCACCTGTCTGAGGCCTCTGCCTGGCCTTGGGCTTTGGGTGACCCCAGGGCCCTGCAGGACCGTTCACACACTGCAGAACACCCTGGGGCCTTTTGGGTCTTGAGCCTTTGCACAGATTTTTGCCTCTAAGTTGCAGTTCCTCTGAGCCTCCACAGCCCGGGCCAAGGGGCCTGATGCATCTCCCTCTCCTTCCAGGGCCCTGCAGTGGAGGGCTGCCTCTCTCCCTTCTGGCCTTTGGATTGTGGCTTGGCCTTGGCATTGACCAGAAGCCCTGGCACGTGCTTGTGTCTAGCCAATGAATGTCTCTTCTGCAGGTGCTCCCACTCATGGAGCCCTCGTGCCACCCCTGCAGAGAGGTGTCACCAGGCCTGTTTAATCATGAGGAGCGCTCAGGCCCAGTTCAGTTCTGACTTGTGCAGGTCACAAACTGGTGACTGACAGGCCAGGGTCTAAACCCATACACTCTGACCTGCCTTCCACTGTCATCACCTTTGGCTGACTGACCTTGGACCTGTTTCTCAGATACAGGTAAGCCATCGGGCCAGAAAGCCATCAGCTCACTGCTGCCATTGACAAAGAGCCTCTGTGGACCCCACTGGCCACTGTTTCTCCTTCTTTCCACCTGGCTCACATGCACATGCACACACAGTGCTGCATGTCAGCACTGTTCCATCCAGAACACTTGTCTGGTGCTGGCTCCTTGTCATCGGTATTGAAACTTACATCTCTCCATTTGGGAGGGGAAAGTATGCTCCAATCCTTTTTGGTCCTTTGAGGATGGATGCTACACTCAGTTGCTCAAACTCTGCACACTATGAACGGAGGAATCATCCCTCACTGTAAACCTTCTCCTCTCTGTGTGGTCCCTGTCTCCAGAAAGGATTGGCAAACCCGGTGCCTGAGCTCGAGGACCGGAAGTCACCACCGCCTCCCCCTGCTTCCATGCCTCCCGTCTGGTTTGTAACTCAGCCTGTCTCGTGGGTCTCCTGGATGGCTCTCAGGTCCCCCTGCTTTCCTGCTGCTGTTGCCCAGCATAGGCCGGGGGGCCTCTATCACCTCTCACCTGTCCATCCTGCTACCGGGCCTCCTTCTGCCCTGGCCCCAACTCTCCTGAACCACTTCACGCTCTTGCTTCCCTTCAGGTTCCCTTATGCTATTCTTTCTCCCTGGGATGCCCTTCCCACCCCCTGGCTAGCCTCTTGTCCTTCCCAGACACCTGCAGGCCTGCCCTGATTTCCCCAGCCCTCCTAGGCTCCCCAGCCCCCATCACCCCGACGTTGCCTATTGGCTTGTTCATTTCTGCCACCAGGCTCTGGGCTTCCTGGGTAAGTCAATCCGTAGTTGGTCCTCTGGCTGCTCTTGAAGATCAGTTCCAATCCTGCCATTTCTCTGATCGTGGAGGGGCCACTCCAGGGTGGCCAGAGGACATGCCCTCACTTATTCTGTGTTTGCTGTGTGCTCTCACTGGTGCTGGGCCCTCAGAGGTAAGAGATGTAGCCTCTGCCTGACCAGAACCTCTTGGTTAGGGGGGAGGATGTGAGCGTTTGTGAAGGAGCAGGTGACACTCGTACATCTCCATATCTGTTGGCTGAACCGTCTCCACCCCTACTTTTTGAATTTTAATCCCTTGTTTTTTGGAGTCACCTGGCAGACGGGCCCCTCCCGGGCTTGTGCCTGTGTTCCTGCATGGGGATGACCCCATGATGCCCTAGTTTGCTGCTAGGTGAGGTCAGCTACACAGGGCGCAAGGGCCAGCAGTGCCCCGCCCTGGAGACCACCATGGTGCTTCAGACCCTATGGGCCCTCTCATCCCATCAAATCCCAGCTCTTCCTGATGTCCTTGAGCCTGTACTGTTGGAGGATTTTGAAGACCCAGTGGCAGGCACAAGGCACTCTGTCCAGTGCTGCGGAGAACAGGGATGAATAGCCATCAACTGTTGGAAGGGAGCCTCATGCTCCATGGGATGGGATCGGCAGCTCAGGTTCCCATGGTAACCAGCCCGTCAATGCCCTAGTGTCAAGACAGTGGCACCGCTGAGAGGAAGAAACAGTCTCATTGTCTCCCCCTTGGTTGCTTGGGTGCAAAGCAGCGATGCTCCGCGGGGCCCCACAGCCTCTGGCCCGACTTGTGTTGCCGCCCTGCCGCATATGACCTGCTTGAGGAATCGGGGTCAGAAAGTGGCCATCGGCTTCAGCTTCCTACCCCTCCTTGGGGCCTTTACACTCCTGTCACTGGCTGACATCCAGTCATTTCCGGAGTCCTTGTTGGGTGAATCCAACTTCTCAGTGGGAAGAAACAGCCCAATGGATCAGACTCTTGAAGCTCTGGATGATGAGCCAGACTGCATTTGCCACAGGGGTGGATCAGTCTGCGCCCAGTTTTGGCAAGCGGGTTTCTGGAAGGGTCCTTGATTTCCAGAGGCTCTCCCCTTTGTTTCAAAAACTTGTGAGGATAGCTCTCAGAGATGACCTCCTGTGTTCATTCAACCAGCACCTCCTTCTTGCCCATGGGGGGCCCGAGTCTACTCCGGTGACCTTGTCAGACTCTCCAGGGTGGACACAGTCTGGGGAGGTGGCAGAGAGGCAGGCAGGGCCACCCGCTTGCCACGTAAGGGCCTGCATGCAGTTGTCCCTGGCTAGGAGAAGGCAAAGCTGTTCCTTTGCTAGCCCTGTCTCATGCCCTGTTCTCCACGCTGGAAGCCGGGACTTCTCTCTGGATTTCCCTCATGTCCACATCCACTGGCCACGGCCCTGTCCACTCTGCCTCCTGGCTTCTCCCTTGCAGCCCTGCCTGCTCCCGGGACACTCACACTCTCTCTGGTAATACCTGGGTTACTGCCTCGCTGTTCTCCCTGCCCCCTTCCAGGTCAGTTCCCACACTGCTGACTGGACAGTGCTTCAGGATGAAAATCCTCATGCCGTCCTTTCCCTGCTTTGAACCTGGCCAATGCTCTTGTGCAGCAAAGCCTCACTCCTTTGGCTCTTGGGGAGCGAACTATCCCTCTCTCTTGTTCTGGCCTCAACCCAGAGCCCTTCCCTTTTGCCATTTTCCAGCCACCCCTTTGCCATTCTGGAAACTTTCCCTATACTTTTTCTTTCTTTTGCACCTGCTATTGGTTGCTATTATTTTAACCCCGGTGCCCATTCCCTGTATATTCTGCCTGGCCAACACTGCTCTTCAGAATTAGCCAAAGTGGGGTTTCCTGACCTGTCTGCTGCCTGGCAGGCCTGAGCACTGTGCTCCACAGAGGGCCTCAGCTAGACCCCTGCCGTCCACCACACACACAGACATTGTGTGAGAGCATCTTGTCCTCATCTTTGTTCATTTCTGTTTCTTCAGGCCCTTGTCCCACTCACTGCCCCCACACCACCTCCCAGACATACCTGGTGACTGTGTTGCATTAGAGGGGGCATTTGAGTCACTGACATTATTGTCCCCACTGATTAAGAAGCACTGCTCTGATCATTACCCAAGAACCCTAGGAGTGACCCTGTTACACAGATGAGCAAACTGAGGCTCTGGGTATTTGAGTGACTTACTATAGCTTAGTAAATTTCAGAGCAAGGCTTTCAACTTGGACCACTTTGATTCCAGACCTCACTCACAGACGGTCCATGTTAGGAAAGGTTGCAGAGAGCTGGCGGCAGCTGGACTGGCCATGGAGCTTGAGTTGGGGTCCTCTAACTGGTAAGGTAGAGGGGTACAGTCCAGGCAGATGGAAGCTTGAGGAAGAAGGGACACTTAGGAAGGTGACTATGTAGTCCTATCCAGAAGGAGGATGACTGTAGGACCCTCCCTTCTTATCAGGTCTTGGCCTGGGGCTTCACTTCCAAGGTTTATCTTTGAAGGTGTAAAGGCTGCCTGCAGCATCCTTGACTTTGGAGTCCAAGAGTCCCAAGGGCAGGGAGCTTTCCTTGGACATCGCTCCCCCCCCCCCACCCCGCCAAGGCTCCCAGGGACCTGTGTGTTTCCCACCCCAGGAGGAGAGTGGAACACCATGGAGCCAGATCTCTGACAAGAAGGTTGGAACCCCACGAGGAGAGAAGGGGCTTAATGAGGGGACAGCCTAGTTATAAAATTGTGTCATTACTTAAATTTTTTGGTGTAAGAGGAATACACACATGTATATTGAATATTTGAAACACATGAAGAAGAACAAAGAAAACTCCAAAAATCATTTATAATCCTACCACCCAAAGATAATCACTGTTAATGTCTTGGACTGTGTCCTTTTCATTGTTTTTTTTTTTTTTTTTTTTTTTTTTTTTTTTAAACTGTGTATGGAGGTGGGGGCACCTGGGTGGTTCATTCGAATGAGTGTCCTACTCTTGATCTCAGCTCAGGTCATGAAGTCATAGTTTGTGGGATTGGAGCCCTGCATCTGACCGCCTAGAACCTGCTTGGGATTCTCTTTCTTCCTCTCTTTCTGCCTCTCTCCTGCCTCAAAATAAATAAACATTAAAAAAAAAAAAAACTTTGTGTGTGTGCACATTCATGCATGTACATGTGAGTATGTGCATATGTGTATTTATATATAAGTATGTACATATGCATATATGTATGCACACACACACTCACACATGGGTGTATGTCTTATACAAATAGAGTGTACAGTTTTGCACCCCATACCTCCTAAGCCTAAGAACTACTCTATGGTGTAATTTTTAAGGGCTGCCTCAGTGTATCATTTAGTGGCTGGCCCATACTTACTTAATCTTTCCCCTGACATTTTAGGTCAGTGGATTCTTTGCGACTCGTTGGGGAGTCTGGTCTGGAAGGTGAGCACCGAGCAGGGAGGCGGAAGGGGTTCCATCACCGCCTCGCTCCCACTGACATGACTTGCACCCCTGGTCACAGTGGCTCATCACAGTTCCCTGTGTCTCCCCTGTGTCACCGGCCTTGCAGAGGGTCCAGGATTTGATGATATTTGTTCACTTCAACTCATAAAGATTTTATTGAGCATATTTTTTCTTATTTTATGAAGTTACATCTGTATTATGTAAATATTCTTCCATCGTAAAGATTTCAAACCGTGCAGATGTATAACGAGCAAAAATCCAAAATCTTCTTCCCCCTCCTCCCATCTCCAATTTCCTTCTTCCCCTAGATACCATCACACTTTAGCGCATGAGTGTCTGTTTCAGAAACGTACATGCATATAAAAGGTTTTATTTTTTTATATAAATGGGATCATGCTAAACATGTTTTTCTGCACCTTGCTTTTCTGAAGCCTAACCATGTATCCTGGAAAGCTTTCCACTCTAGTGCATAAAGATCTACTCTGTTATGTGAAATGGTTTTAAGTTATTTTATGGATGTGACATTTTATTACATCATTTACCTATACTAATGTTCATTGATTTGCCTACAGTTTTGTTTTTGATTTTTTTTTGGTATTATAAACACCGTTGTGGTTATCATCCTTATGGATGCCTCTCTGCGTACGTGTATGAGAATTTCTGTACAGTACACAATTGCAAAAACAGTAGTTATAATAATAATGATCACAGACACCCCTCTGGCCCTCGTATGCCAGGTAATTTTCCACGTGTTTTCCTGGTATTGACTCATTTAATCTTAGAAACTCTGTAAAGTAGGTGTTATTATTATCCTCATTTTACAGGAGGAAACCAAGGCACAGAGAGGTTGAATAACTTGGCCATGGATACACAGCATATACATGTCAGAGTTAAGATTTGAGTCAAGATAAGGCAAAGTATATATGCATGTTATATGGTACTAGGGATCGGCAGGTGGCTCTCCGGGCAGGTGGTACCAATTGACACCCCCCAGAAGTGTCTGATGGGCCCTCACCAACCTTGGGTAGAGATAGCAGTTGCCACAGTATTTGCCGGTTCTTACAGGTGAAAATGAGATCTTGTGGTTGTTTTAATTTGCTTTTTTTTTTCTGATTACTGTTAGAGTGAAATGCCTTTTCATAAAGTTATTAGTCATTTTAATTCTCTGAATTGCTTATTTGCATTCTTTGCCCGTTTTTCAATTGGGCTATTTTTCTTCTATCTTAATGATTTGTAGGTGCTGTCTCTATATTGTGGATATTAATCTCTTGTTTGCAACTATATTACAGATATTTCTCCCATCTGTCACTTCTCTTTGAACACTGTTCACAGGGTGTGTTTGCTTGCTTGTTTTCTGAAGTTAAACCTGCGGTCCCATCTGTCTGCAAGGCTTTGGGCTCGTCACTGGGTATAATTCGGTGATGAACAATCAGGGTCCTTACCTACAGCAGACAGGAACATAAGTGAGGAATACTGAAATTAATATAGTGAAATTAATGGAAGCCAGATGCTTTAGGATAAGAGACGGGAGTGGGGCTGCTTTTCACCTGGGAAGTTCAGGGAAGGCTTTGAACCAGACCTCGAAGGGCCCACCGGATTTTCAGAGAGAGAGAAACAAGAAGTGGGAGTGGTGTTTCTGCAGGTGGATCCTGAGTGAGTGCATCAATCTGCATCCCACTGGGAAACAACTCACCCTGTTGGCTCAGGTAGAGACTCTCATGGGGGCTATTTATAGAGGCGTGAGTGGGGATAAGGGAACCACCAAAAGGTATTGAGGCATCTGAAGACCAGCAGTGGTGGGAGATCTGCTCCTGGCCTTGAGCTAAAGGGACCCAGGGAGAACTCAGGTCAGCAGAGCGCGGGAGGAGGAGGAGCTGCAGAGGAGGCTGCCTCCTTCTGGCCCCGCCCACTGGCCAGACCCTCCGGAAGTGTGGTCCAGGTAGGGTTGTTGGAGGGGCACGGGGCAAGGCAGAGAGGGAACAGTAACCAGCACAGTATGGATAAGGAGACAGACCATTTTTGGCATAGCAAGAGCTCAGCAAACAACCTGATGTCAGTAGAGGAGACAGGAATTCATCTGGGGGCTGGCTTGAAGCCTGGCGCTGCGCAAGATACCTAGTTGCAAGATGCGTTGGGCTGGCTTCGCATCCAGCGATGTGTGCCTCGGCGCCAGTTTTAGCCTTCCACGTGTCCTCTAGGAGGGTCACAGCAGAGGCGTGCGGTTTCGCGGTTGTTAGACCCCACGTACCTGGATCTGTGCCTCCTTGTTCCAGCCGGAGTTTATTTAGGTGTGTCTGTCAGAGGACAGACTTTTAACACGGAAAAGTAAGTCCCTTCTGGCCACCATTGCGCGCCGTCTAACACACATCTTGATCTTCCGCTGTTTTCTTAGACTTGAGCAAACAAACAAAAAACCCCTTATTTGTGTTCCTCTTGACAAAGCTAATTTCTGTAAAAAGAAAAAGAAACCTTTCTAGCCGGCTATCAAAGTAACTGTTCATGACTGAGCTCATTAACAGTCTTTTGACAAACGTCTTTTAATTTCTCATTTGCAGGAATATGACACTATTAGCCACGGACAAGATTTCAGGGGCTTAAACAAGTTTATGTACCACGGCTTTGCCAATTCAAGACCCCCACAACCCTTCGTTGGAGCACAGGATGCAAAAGCCCATTTGTGGGAATGAATGTTTTCTGTTCCCGCAGAGTTTCGTGTTCTTGTACAAAACGAACTCGTTAGGACGAGTTTCTAGGATTATTTTTGCAGGGCCAGGTGGGGGTGGGGTTTGCTTTTATAAGGACCGTGGTTTTCTACCTTCCTCTGATATCTGACCACACCGGGAACGTTGTAAAACCAAATTGATTCCTTCTCACGCTAAATAGTCTTCAAATCCAAACAAAACCCCAGAGGTAGAGACTTAGCAAAGTCCAGAAGACCATCTTTGTAAGGCTCATGTCGGGGGGCGGGACTGACCACCCCACATCATGATGAGCCACGTCTTTTGTTTTGTTTTTATAAGTTTATTTTTGAGAGAGAGACAGAGAGGGTGAGTGGGGAGGGGCAGAGAGAGAGGGAGAGTGAGAATCCCAAACAGGCTGTGCACTGTCAGTGCAGAACCCGATGCGGGGCTCGAACTCATGAACCGTGAGTTCATGACCTGAGCCCAAACCAAGAGTCGGACACGTAACCGACTGAGCCACCAAGGCGCCCTGTGTGATGAGCTGTGTCTTAACAGCATTCCTATTCTAAGTAAGTACCTATCCAAAACCTAACTGGGAGAACCCCTCTACTTTCCATTTTGGTAGTCACTCACAAAGAGCACTGGACTGGGTTCTGTTTTTCCCTTATGTCAGAAATTCAATGGCTGCATAAAACGACAGAAAATCCTATCTTCAAGCCAATTGGTTTGGGTGACTGAAAGTTGGTTTTTCTTTCCAACAATTGGTTCCTTTCCTGCAGCTAGTCACTTACAGTGCTTTGTACTTGGTCTGTGCTGAGAGCTGTGCCAGCCTGGCCTCGTCTTCCTGACAGGCAGCCACCCAGCCTCCTTCCCGGTTGCTCCTGCATGCTGACCTCCTCAGGGGGGTCTCCCAGTGACCAGCTGCTGCCATCAAGAGAGTCCCCCCCAACCCCCATGCCCGAGGAAACATGTTTGTGCACTTTCTGCCACTTTTCTCCCCTCATCATCCACATCTTATTTGAATTGTGTGGTCAGGCTGCAGGAATTGAATCGCAAGTCTCAAGGCAGGGCTGTGTTTCTGCATGTACTGTGGGCACAAAAATGAGGTTAAAAGATCACAGGATGATACATGCAGCTGGATAGGAACAGACATCTGGCTGAACCTTCCCAGTCCATTTCAAATGGTGTTCCTGTGTCCTGAGGTCTTCTGGGGAGGTTCCTTAGTGTTGAGCCCAGTTTGATTTCTGCATGAGCCTTCCATAGCAGAAGACAAAGGGTTGACTGCTATGACCAGGCCTTCCTGTGGCCAGGAGGAGCCAGTGCTGTGGCTTCCCTGGAAGGTCATGGTGCTTGGATTAGATAATCAAACCAACAAGTACTTGCATTGACCCAAACATGTCCCCAGTTTGTCTATTGCCCTGTTGGTTTTTCTGTAATCGGAAGTGCTGCATCTGTTTGGTTTTTTTCCCCCAGAGAGGATTACAAAGTTCCCAAAGTTTATTTATTTATTTATTTTGAGAGAGAGAGAGAGAGAGAGAGAGAGAGAGAGAGAGAGAGAGAGAGCACGCGCCATGGAGGAGCAGAGAGAGAGGGAGAGAGAATCCCAAGCAGGTTCCATGCTGACAGCACAGAGCCAGACATGGGGCTCGATCCTGCAAATCATGAAATCATGACCTGAGCCAAAATCAAGAGTCAGATGTTTAACTGAGCCACCAGGCGTTCCGTGTTTATCATAATTTTTTAAGTTCTTTAGGTCCATCAGTAGGAGAATGGGTAAATAAATGTGACGTACTCATACAATGGGCCCTCTTTACTCAGCAGTGAAGAACAAACAATCGTTAATGCCTAACAGCAGGGACAAACTCATAGACATAATATGGAGTAAAAGAAGCCTTGCACAAAAAGCTATCAGATTCCATTTACAGGAAGTTCTAGAACAGGTAAAACCAACTTGTAGCAGAATAAAAACTAATCTATAGGAGTGAGGGACTGGGAAGGCACATGGGGAAACATTCTGGGGGTGGTGGCTATGTTGTGTCTCCTGATAGGGCTTTGGATCACATAGGTATATACATTTATCAAAACTCAACAAATATATAATGAACATTTGTTCATCTCATCATATGTCAACTTTACTTCAAAGGGAGAAATCCATAAGCAAATATTGAACTCTCTGTAATGATGTGTATGTTGAAGCATTTTGGGAGAGAGTATATTGATACTGCCTGCAACTTACTTTGGAATGCACCAGAAATAAGACAGATGGACAGATGGCTAGAGAGACGTGGATAGATGAAGAGAAATGTGATAGAGTAATTGCAGTAATTATGTTAATGGTAGAATCAAGGTGGTGGGTATGTGGGTGTCTGCTGTATAGTTCTTTCAACTCAGCTGTATGTTTGAAAAATTGCATACTAAAATGTTAGAAGAAAAAGGTTCTGAAGGTAGTGGTGGAGATAGGAGAGATTTGGGAGAAATCCACTGTCCTTAGAGACATACTTATAAGTTTGTGTTTGGAGGTGAAGATTAAAAACCTAGACATATAATGGGGCAAATGATGCCATCCAAGAAATCCCCATAGACTCTGACTTGGGGGGGCAGTAAATGCTTTTGTAAGGTGTGTTCTGGTCACACTAGCATCTGAAAGGAGTACTGTGGCTCCCTGAACCC
This sequence comes from Herpailurus yagouaroundi, assembly GCF_014898765.1. NCBI lineage: Eukaryota > Metazoa > Chordata > Mammalia > Carnivora > Felidae > Herpailurus > Herpailurus yagouaroundi. Next base: position 19,832,915 of record NW_024412416.1, on the reverse strand, counting down.
CTAGGCTGTTAGTTTTCCAGGGACAGAAAGATTCAGCCCTGGGGAGAAGCAGCCCAGCAAATGTAAATGAGTGGAGTCCCGCAGTTTAAGGACCTTCCTGCAGAGGAAAGATAAGCCTGCAGCAGATACCCCTGGCACAGCCCTGGTAGTCTGGGTTGCTTGCCTGCTAATTATCTTCTCTTCTTGCTCGGCAGTGGTTTTCTAGTTCCAGGATTTGAATTATTGACTTTATGTAGAATTTTCAGCCCCTCTTATGTTGCCGAATGGGAGGGCAGGAATAGCACCCATTCCGTACAGAGTCCTCATGGGTGGGTGTCCTAAGCTGGAGTCTTACCCCTGTGTCACCTGGGGGCTGTCCCAGACCATCTGCAGCAGAGACAACGGCCATCAGAGTTCCTGTGGGAGAAATCCTGCCTGGGAGATGAAGCTCCTGGTCTGCTGGTAAATTTAGGGCATGTGTGAGAAGTTGGGGGTAGGGAGAGAGGAAAAGAATGAAAGCATTATTCTGAGAAGCTGCTTTTATTTATAGATTCTCCTAATTCTATTAAAATGAATGCCAGGGGATATAAAACTTGGAACACGTAACACATAATAGAAATAAAAGGACGTTAAGCTAAAATAGGGAACAATGGCAAAATAAGAAAGTCTTAGGACCGAGAGGAAGATAAGACATTTTTCTGAAATAAAATCGTCTTCAAGCACACTGTACAGGGAAAGTGAATTGAAATAAGGACTTTGTTAGGAGAGAACTTGGAAGGAAACATAAAATATTTCATAATGAAAAGGAGAAAGTGTTACACTGACTCCAGGGGAAAACAGAGACAGAGATTATACTAATTACATTATAGAGACAAATAAATAAAATGTCACTGTTGTAAAAGGAAATCAAACTAATTAAATACTTAATATGCGTTAAGAAGAGTTGGCAAAATAAAATGTATTAAATATGATAAAATATGTAAATAGACATCATTTGCCTGCTTTGTTCCGGCAGCCAGTACTGTGTCTTCCTGCCTATAAAGAGAGATTTTTGATTCCTGTGATAACACATTAATGGGACAAGACACTAAGTAAATAGCCACTTACATTAGAAAGGCAGGAGTTCAAGCTCCACACTGGGCAGAAAGCCTACTTAAAAGAGAGAGAGAGAAAAAAAAAAAGGCTGGACTCAAACAAGCACTTTCAAATGAATGCATTGATGAATGAATGAGGATTCCTTAAAGTAAGGAGTTTAAAAACACACATGCAAAAGAGAGAGCAACAGAACTACCTTCCAAGATGAAAATTGAGTGCATCAAGGCATGAAAGAAGGTGCCAGTAGCTGAACTTCTCTGTGCCTCAGCTCTTTCTACTGCAAAATGGAAGTTATCAGCACCTCCAACAATCAAATGCTTGGAACAGCGCCAGGCCCGAAGCAGACACTCAGTGCATATTAATGCTAATAATATTATCATCGTGGTGATTATTAATACCAAAAGGGAGGGAAATAACACGTCCTTTCAATGTCAGGCATTGGAGACAGACTAGGAAAGCACTGTCTATTTTTAAAGTAGGAAATCAGAGCTAGTCGAAGGTGGGACGTGGAGAAGATTGCAGATAGGGTGTTTGTTTTACCTCTCATCTTTTTTTGCGGGAGAAGATTCACTGATGTGAAAAGTTTAAGATGGAAAGGGCAGAAGTTAAGCCAGGCCAAGAAAGAAGCAATGAACCATGGCTTACAAACCAGGAGATCCCGGGCTGCAGAGCGTGCTCCTGGGCTCCCAGCGAGGTGCCTGGCCCGTAGCCACTGTGGCTGGCAGCACGCGCAAGGTGCCCTCCTCAGCTCTTCCACCTCCCTGGCAAGCTCAGCTGGGCTTGTGCCCACCACCACTGTTGCAAAAGAGAGCCCTCTTGCTTGGAATTAATTCATGATCCTCTCTTGAGGATACATGAAATAAAACTTTGGATTAAGTGCAACTTTGCGTGTCGGTTAGCCTATGTGGGCATCTGGGAGCCACGTAAAGCTTATGAAGGAGTAGTCTGTTGCCTGAACGTGGCCAGATAGAGCCTGGGGCAGCTCTCTACAATGTGCATTTGCCTATTAATTACAGCTGACACATGTCCACGTTCATTCCCAAAGGAGAGCTGTGTGCCTGGAGATGCTGGATTTTTATGCTTTTTCCAAACTTTACTTAGTCTGGGCATCACTCAGGATGGATTGCACAGAACACTGACTCTCCTAATTAAATGAGCCAGAGTCATAATGGGACTCTGGAAACAGGAAGGCAGGAGATGGATTGTTTTTTCTTCTGTTACTCCCCCCATCATAGCCAAATTTCCCCATGATGTACGAAGACATGCATGTTTTTCATTTTATAGGGCTATTTTGACCTGGTGCCTCCTGCAGACAGAGCCAGTGGCAAAAATACAGACTTACGAATTAGAAGGGGCGGATTCTAATTCCAATGCTTTTGTATACAAATTGTTCAACGGTTGGCGAGTCCCTTAATGTCTCTGGATGTCAAGTCGTATATTCATCTGTAAAGTATGAATGTAATGATCATTACCCAAATAGTGTTCTCATCTGGCTGTTGTATCACAGTGTAGACTTAAGCCTCTGTGTAACTAAAGGGGTCAGTCATTATTAGGGCAGACTGGAAGTGGGCCTTCCTGCGTGACAGACACTCTGTGCAGGCACCCCCGTGTGGATGTCTAACACCATCCATGCTGTGGCCACCTGCCCACATTTATAAGAACCCCCTACAGCCCTCTCCCTAACATTTTGCCTGGGTTGGTTCCATATTGGATTTTGGTGGACCTGTGGAAGGCTGGGTACTTAGGGAGTCTTGGAGTCACAGCCTGCCTTTGGATGTGAGAACTGAAATTTGGAATGGTCAGATTGCTGCAATCTAATTTAATCAGTAATCTAAAAGCCCCCTTCCCTCCTCTGAGAGTGGATACTTTGCATGCATTCTGCTGGGGAATAATACACCCTGCGCCATCAATTTCAAAGCATTGTCAGATGGTAGAAAGGAATGCATTCAGATGCAAAACCAGAAGGTGGTGGCCAGGGTCGGTTCTTTCACACAGCAGGTCTGGAAATGGGTCCTCCAGGGTTGGTGCTGTGCCTGGTGATGTCTTTGGCTACTCCACCACACTCAGGTCTCTGCCCTTGTGACCATACAGCATGGTGGTTGATGCACCTTCAGGCTTCATGTTCAAGTTCCAGGCAAGGCTGGGGGTCAAAAGGTAGAAAAGGTCTTTCTACCTTTTTATTCAGGAAGGGTCACCTCCCCCAGAGAGGTGACATTTCATGGGGCAGACCTATGTCTGTGGCTATGCTAGCTTCAAGGCAGTCTGAGATATCAGGATTTTAGATTCTACAACCTCTATAGAAGAGGTGGGCAGCAGAGAAATTGTTGAAAATAGAGGTAGCATCAGCCAACCACACATCACACTGACTGTAGTATGCTTCCACTATCTTATGGATGATCAGGAAGGAGAGGGAGAAGAGAGAGCTTTGTGTTATTGCAAGAGAGTCATTGACTCTTAATGTGGCTCAGCTTAAGCAGCAATTCTGTGAGGGGCAGGCCCTGACCTGGCTGCTGCGGGAAATGCAGAGGAGACCAAGACAGGCCAGCTAGTCCCATCCCCTGCTCTCTAGCAAGGGAGATGCCTGCACCAATAACCATATACCAGCAGAATGTGATGCAAGTGACACTGTAGGACCCGGCAGTGAGAGATCATTTCCATTTCGCAACAGAAAACAGTGAGGAGGAAGAGGAGGAGGAGGAGGAGGAGAATGATGGCAATGAGAATGGTGAGGATGACGATGATAGGTATAATGATTATGATGATGATAGTGACGGTGAAAAGGATGGTAAACTTTTACTGGGCTAGAAACTCTCATTTACTCCTTATAGCCACCCCACAAAGTAGGTATCTCTCCCTGACTCTCTGTCCCCAGTGACAGATGAGGAAACTGAGGCACATAGAAGTTACGGAGTTACTCAGGTTAGGAATGGCAGAACCGGAGCTGACGACACACGTTATTTCTCCTTCGTTGTCTTTGAAGCATTTTATTTGACACATATAAAATAGTTCCCATATGTGTCAGTTATAAAAAGCACAATAATAGCCCTTGTGAAGCCACCACCCTGTGCAGAAACTAGACAACCATCAATATTACCTATATATTTCTCCTCTGCCTTAACCACTGTTAAAAGATTAATGGAGGCATATTAAAATTTTTAAGAATTTATTTGAGCACAAGTCTATTTGAATCGGGCAGCATCAAACTGGAAGTGGTTAGGAGTGCCCTGCTGACAGAGCAAGAGAGAAGAAGGTACCCAGGTAAAGCAAGGAAATGATTTGATTGGCTGTAGCTTAAGTGGTTGCCGTGTTTGGGGAAAGCCTTGTTGGCTGTTTGTGATTGGCTGTCCTTGGATTTTGATTTCTTTGCCTTGAGGCATTTACAGGCTTAGGTCTTGGCTTGCTTATATAGGCTGCTAAGGAATTAGAGCCACCTCAGTCTAATGGCCTGTTGTTTAATTAATACCACCCTGCCACCACCTGTCCTGCTCCCCTGTCCAAATGGAGCATGGATTGCAGGTGTTATAGATACACTTAGATGATGTATTGCTCAGTTTTGTTTTTGAGCTCTATAAAAATGATGTATGTGTGCATGTGGCCCGGGACTTGCTTTTTTGCTCACTTAACGTCATGTTTCTAAGACTCAGCCACAGTGTAGCCACCCTGTTTAACTTTGGTTCATTTATTTTCACTGCTGTACAATAGTCGTTGGCCAACAAGTCACAATGTATCTGTCCATTCTTCTGGCCATGAATGTGTGTGATTTTTATTAAGAATGTTGTTGCTAAGAATAATCTTGTACATGACCTCTGGGGCACATATACCAGAGTTTCTCTTGGGTACTTGCCTAGAATTGGGATGACTGTGTTTATATATTATGAATACCAACCCTTTGTCAGTTACAAGTATGGAAATAGCATTTTCCAGTTTGTGAATTTTTTAAAAAATTTGTATAGGTGTCTTCTGATTAAATAGGAGAGTTAACCTTTATCTATCTTTTCTCTTTTTTTATACTAGTTTTATTAAATTGTAATTCACATGCCATATGATTTCCCTATTTAAAATATACAATCCAGGGCACCTGGGTAGTTTAGTCGGTTAAGCATCTGACTTCGGCTCAGGTCATGATCTTGCCGTCCATGAGTTCAAGCCCCACATCAGGCTCTGTGCTGACAGCTTGGAGCCTGGAGACTGCTTCAGATTCTGTGTCTTCCTCTTTCTCTGTTCCTCCCCCACTCGTACTCTGCTGTCTCTCTCTCTCTCAAAAATAAAGATTAAAAAAATTTTTAAATATACAATCCAATGTTTTTTTGTTTTGTTTTGTTTTTGTATATTCACAGTTGTGCAACCGTCACTACAATCAATTTTAGAGCATTTCATCACCCCAGAAAGAAACCCCAGACCTATTAGCAGTCATTCCCCATTCTGCCCCATTCCCCCAGCCCCAGACAACTACTAATCTACTTTCTGTCTCTATAGATTTGCCTATACTGGACATTTCATATTATGGAATCATACAATAGGTGGTCTTTTTTGTGACTGGCTTCTTCCATTTAGTGTGTCTTCAAGGTTCATTCATTTTGTAACTTGTCAAGGACTTCATTCTTTTTATTTCCAAATAACATTCCACAGTGTGGATGTACCAGTATATAGATGTTTTGTTTGTCCATTGATGGACATTGAGGTTGTTTCCACCTTTTTGGCTATTATGAATTATGCTGCTATGAACATTCATGTATATATTTACTCCTCTGGGATTATATCTGGGAGTGGAATTGCTGAGTCATATGGTAATTCAATGTTTGAGCTATTGAGAAACTGCCAGGCTGTTTTCCAAAGTGGCTCCACCATTTTACAATCTCACCAGTGGTGTATGGGGGCCCGATTTCTCCACATCCTCATGAACACTTATTATTACGTCTTTTTTTATTGTAGCCATCTTAGTGGGTTTGCATTTCCCTGATAGCTAATGTTGCTGAGCATCTTTTCATGTGCTTGTTTCATGTGCCTTTTGTAATTTTTCTTTAGTGAAATATCTGTTCAGATCTTTTGTCCACATATATAATTGGTTTGTCTTTTATTATTATATATTCTACATGCGAGTCCCTTTTCAACTATGTGATTTGCAAATATTTTCTCCCACTCCATGGATTGTCTTTCTACTTTCTTGATGGTGCCCTTTGCAGCACAAAAGCTATTGTGTGGTTTTTTTTTTTTTTTTTGAAATCTATTCTTTCATTCTCTTTTAATTGGTGTAGACATTCACATTTAAAATGATTATTGATAACATTGAGTTAATATCTACCATGATTTTTTTAGTGTTTATTCATTTTTGAGAGAGAGAGTGTGTGGCAGGGGAGGGGAGGAGAGAGAGGGAGACAGAGGATCCAAAGTGGGCTCTACGCTGACAGCAGAGAGCCCGGTGTGGGGGCTGACAGCAGTGAGCCTGATGCGAGGCTTGAACTCATGAACTGTGAGATCATGACCTGAGCTGAAGTCAGACGCTCAACCAACTGAGCCACTCAGGCACCCCTTCTGCCATGTTTTCTATTTGCAATTGTTCCCCACTCCTGCTTTTCTACCTTCTCTGATTATAATGGGGCCCTTTAGATACTTTCATCTTATCTCCTCACTTAAGCGTATCAATTATATTTAGCATTGCATCCTATTCTCCTTGCCTCTGTCAGTTGTACCTGCCACTGGTCTCTACCTCTTAGGATCCCATGGTTCCCACTGACAGTAGGGAAGGGACCCAGGGCCATTAGAACATCCCTTGGTTATCCGCAGGATAGAGAGGGCAACCACCGCAGAGCTCTTTGGGAATGCTGCTATGCCTTCCCCGGGCATCCTCAACTTCTTGGTCAAGTTTGTTGGGGTAGCTTAGGAGATTTCACATAGCAGATCCCTCCAACATTCTCATTCTCCCAATTCCCACCTGACCACCACCAGCAGCACCATTTAGGGCCATATTAGAGATGCAAATTCTTGGGCCCTACTACCTACCTACGTCATTAGAAACTCTGAGGGTGAGCCCAGAAACAGGGGTTTAAGAGGCCCTCCAGGGCATACAGTGCTTGCTGGAGCTTGGAGAGCCATTGCTTCACAGGGATCAGGAAGTTCCAGCAGGTTGACCTTACCAGCTATTGGTTTTTGTTCATTCTTGATGTCGGCTAGCCAATCTTGTAGATGGTAAACACCTCCTAGATATCTGAGTTACGCATGAAATAATCTGATTGTGGGGAAAGCACCCACATCCTCAAATTTGGCCAGATCTGGGCTATTTACATAACCTCCTCCTTCCCTGTACATTCATCGAATTTACTCCACATTTTCCAGGCTCCTGCAGGACACACCAGCCCTCTCCTTCCAAAGCTGATGCTGGACTTCTAGGATCCAACTCATTTTGTGGGCTTGGGCAGTGAGAGATGTGGGCTGGGTCCTGTGGAAAAAGGGCCCCAGCTTGTGAGACAGTGGCCCAGTAGCAGCCATTTTTTTTTTCCCAGAGGTCTCTCTCACATATGGTGGGAAGGTTGTTTATACAGACAAAAGAGGTCAGAGTTCTCTGTTGCAGCCATTGTCTAGCTGTGCCTGATGGGCCCACTTCTTCCCCATCTTTCCTCATTGTAAGAGACCTGGGACTGTTGAGCATTTCAACAGCTTTTTGACTCCGGAACCTTAAAATCACACCCTGGGGCTGCCATGGGAGCCATCTGGTTCTCCATATGTGTTCTTAGTTGATTGTTTTTAGCTTCTCTTTTCCCCCTATATATGTTCTGTAGGGCCATACACAGAATCTACCTAACCTTACCACCTTTGCAATTGCTGTTGCCACACTCCCTGTTCTCCCCATGCCTCACCCTCCTCCTGCACCTCATTCTCATGTATCATTATGTGTAATCATGAACGCTCTGGATTTGCATATAATCCACATGCTGTGCATTATCTTTATTCACACACACACCCTTGCCCTCAGCAAGGTGATGATCCCAGTGCTCTTGTAATATATGGACAAACCCAGAATCCAATTTTGAGGATCTATTTTAAGACCATTTCCAGTAACAATGACATTATCAATGAGGGTCTCAATAAGATCGGTAGGACACACTCAAATTAGGGCACTTTGAAGAGGGTTAATAGGTAGATTAACTCTTTTCAAAGGTGTGGGCAGAGTTTGAAGAAATCACCGGGTGTTATTAACAGCAAAGTTTTTCCCATCCTCTGGACCCAAAGGAATAGAGAGAGAAGGAGAGACTGTATTGAGCAGTGATCTCCGGGGAGAGACAAAACCAGTCTGAAGTAACCCTGTAGGGAGTGTCAGGGGAGTAAATAAGCCAGCTTCACTCTCCTCCGCCTTCCCTCTGATACCTTCCCAGGGTGCTTCATTGCCAAAGCCAATCCACAGCCAGAGATCAAAGGAACCCACTGATGTAGTCCATATTCCTGGGGCAGAGAGCCAGGTAGAGGAAGTTGGAAAGTAGATTTAGAGTGGCAAATAGAGATATCTGGCCCACTTTCCTATGTTCTAAAAGTTTTAGTTTTGTCACACTTAAAAGTACTTAATCTAGCTCACATTTGTTTTTGTGTTTGATGCAAAGTAAGGATTTAATTTTTTTCTCATATGGATTCATCAGGTGATAAGTCCCTCCTTTCACCATTCATGTTTCATCATAGATCAAGTTTGTATCTGCATGGGTTTTGTCTCTCTTTTCTGTTCCATGGGTTTAATTTTTCTGTCTTGGACACAATGTCTCACAAACTTTAGTACAGTGGCTTTATAATAAGGCTTCCTATCATGTAGAGCAAGTATTACTCTTCTTCAGGCATATCTAGGCTATTCTTGGCCCTTTGTTCTTCCATGTTAACACTGAGTCAATTTGACAAGCTTCACAAATAAAAACTCTGTTGACTCAACAAAAACTCTGTTGACTAAAATTTTATTTAATATATAAGTCTATTTGATACATCTGTTATATCTTTATGATGTGGGGTCCTCATATCCATGAATATGGTATGTTTATTTGTTTATTGAGGTCTCCTTTAATATAGGTTAGTAAAGTTTAATAATTTACTATGTACAGGACTTATACATCTTTTGTTAAATGTATAGATACCTTAAGCTTTCTAACAGCTATTGCTGGTATATAGAAATGCAATTGGCTTTTTTTTATATTGACCTTATATCCAGCCACCCTGCTATAAATGCCATTGTTTTTTCTAATAATTTGTCTATAGATATTATGGTTTCCTATGTAGTCATTTCACCAATGAATAACATTAGCTTTGTTTCTTCCTGAGCAATATTTAAGCTGATTACTTAATTACTGCTGGTGGTGCTGGCTAAGACCTTCAGTATAATGAGCAGTAAAAGCATTGATCATAGATTATGTTCTTGATTTTACAGGGAATGGTTTCAGTATATTAAGCTTAATATTTGCTATGTATTTTTTTGCAGATAACTCTTTAACAGGTTAAGGAAGTTCTCTCTTCTTTCTACTTGCTGAGAGCTTTTCATTATATGGGTTTTTAATTTTATCAAAATATTTTCCTATATCTCTAATTTGTTAATATAGTTAATTACATTTATTGATTTTCTAATGTTAAAATACCATTGCATTTCTGGAATAAACTCAACTTGGTCATGGTGGATTATCTTCTTTCATCACTGCTGAATTTGGTTTTCTAATATTCTAGTTAAGAGTTTTGCTTTTATATTTATGGGCAAAATGAACTTAAAATCTTTTCCTATACTGTCTTTGTCTGGTGCAATATTAAGGATAATCTAGCCTCATTAGATTTTACCATTTCTATTCTCTGGAAGAGTTTATGCAAGACTGGGATTATCTACACCTTGACATTTTGGTACAGCTTACCTGTAAAATTATCTAGACCTGTTTTGTGGGAAAGAGAAAAGATATTTAATTAGTGCTTCAGTTTCTTTAATGAAAAGTCTGACTAGTCCTATAAGCATTTCTTCTTTAGTTAGTTTTCTTAAGTTATAATTTCCCGAAGATTTGTTCTTGTTGTCTATATTTTCAGATTTGTTAGCTTAACATCATTGATAGTGTTTCCTTATTATTATTTTTATTTCTCTGCTTTATCTTTAGTTGTATCTCTGTTTTTATTTATAATATTACTTATTTGTGCCTTCTCATTTTACTAATCAGTGTTGTCATGGGGCCTATCTTGCTAGATTGGGTTTTTTTTTTATGTTTTTATTTACTTTTGAGAGAGAGAGCAAGAGAGAGAGACAGAGCACGAGTGGGGGAGGGGCAGAGATAGAGGGAGACACAGAATCCGAAGCAGGCTCCAGGCTCTGAGCTGTCAGCACAGAACTTGACATGGGGCCTGAACTTGTGAACCACAAGACCATGACCCAAGCTGAAGTCGGATGCTTAACCCACTGAGCCACCCAGGCGCCCTGCTAGATTGTTAAAGAACTACTATTGGCTTGGTTTAGTCTCATTATTATAAAATTATTTGCTGTTTTATAGAGTTATCCTAACTTTATTATCTCTTTTCTTCTCTATTTTTTTATTGTTTATTTATTTTTAAGAGAGAGAGAGTATGAGCAGGGGAGGGGCAGAGAGAGGGAGACAGAGAATCTGAAGTAGACTCTGTGCTGACAGTGTAAAGCCTGACATGGGGCTCGAATCCACAAACTGTGAGATCAGGACCTGAGCTGAAGTTGGACACTCAACCAACTGAGCCACCCAGGTGCCCTCTAATTTATTTTCTTTTTAACTTTTTTGTTAGATACTTAATCTCATGAATGTTCAGCATGTCAACTCTTAATGTGAGCACCTAAAGTTGTCACTTCCCTTCCAGTGTCATGGTCATTAATGCTCATGGGTTGTCATATATAGTATTGTCACTCATTCTGTTTGCATGTACTTTTAAATTTCCAGTATGATATTTTCTTGGATCCATGAGTTATATATACATGTGTTTGCTAATTTCCAAACATGTGGAATTTTTAAACTCCTCTTTATGGTATTCATGTCTCACATCATTGCTCCATGATCAGAGACCTATGCTGTCCTGATGAAACCAGTTCTTTGATATTTTGGGAAAATCAGTTATTTGCTTTAGACCTGGTATTAGGTCAGTTTTTGAAAATGTCCCATGTGTCTGGAGAATAGTATTGTCCTCTGATGTTGGATGCAGAGTTCTAAGTCTGCCAGAGCATGCCTCTGGATAGAGCTGCTCAGATCCTGTCCACCACAGTTGACCTCTGTTGTTTAGGGATACCCCTGTGCCTTATGGCCTCTGGAGTCCAAGGATTCCTTAAGGAGGAGCAGGTATTTGGGCTGTCCTTGGAGGATGAGGGAGTAGGAGGAGGGTAGGAGGGGGTGAGCAGAGGGAAGAACATAAATACTGGTGAGATAAGGGAATGGTGTAATCTCTGGGGAGAAGGCCAGAGGGAAGGGAGGTGATTGGGGCAAGGACCAGAGACTCTGGGAAAGGCAGTTCTTTAGAAAAGAGGCAGGAGGGAGCTGTCTGGGGGGTGAAGACAGGAGAAGTCTGGGTGGTTTGAGCTGGATGAGCCTTTATACTGACATGGTAATGGTGTGATTGCATGGTAAGGATGTCCTCAGCCATGCCTGGGGACTGGAAGAGCAAGGGTGACCGAAAGTGAAGGGACAAGCAGTCTGGGGTTCTAAAGAGAGCATGGTTGAAACAAACTGCCCCAAAAGCCCGGGACTGGGTGGGGCAGGATGGACCAAGAATCTGGAGTGCTCAAGGCTCGTAAGTGGGAAGGGAAAATAGTGGTGAGGGAGGAGACTGAAGTCTGGGGGCCTGGCTGGGGCCATGCTCATGGTTGCTGGAATGGAGAGGTCAGAGAGAGGATAACGGCAGTCAGGAGTATTGAGGCCAGGTGTCAGGAAGGTCATTTACCTGAATGTCAAAGTCATGTCTTGGTGGCAAAATGGTGACAAAGGAGAGGGGTGAGCTCCTTGATGATGGTGATGATGAGTATGGCAAGGGACAGGGGTGGTGACAGCAGGTGGCATGGACTTGGGAAGGAGAAACACGGTGAGGCTTGAAAGCCTGGAGATGTCCTTTCCTGGGAGGATGACTATGGCCACAGAACTTACCATCCAGCCTGGATGTTTCTAAAAGTGAAAATGAGAGCCATGAATACTTAGGCAGGAAAACAAGGGTGAGAAAAACTGGACACATGCTATTTGTTAGGGAGGGTTATCAGGTAAATGAGAGCTTTCAACTAAGACAGGAATATATAAGCAAATACCAAAGAGGTATTTTCATTTGTAAAATATCTTAGAAGAGTTTTACATTTGTTTGTTTGAGGCCTTAGGAAAAAAAAAAAAAACTGTGGTAAAATACATACAGCACAAAATCTGCCATCTTCTCCGTTGTTCATGTACAGCTCAGTGGTGTTGATTACATTCATGTCATTCTGCAAGCCACCACGACAACCCATCTCCAGAACTCTTCATCTTGCAAAACTAAAACTTTGTATTAACTCTCTCCACCCCCAGGCCCCTGGCAACCACCATTCTACTTTCTGTCTCTATGAATTTGACTACTCTACGTGCCTCATATAGGTGGAATCATACAGTATTTGTCTTTTATGACTGGCTCGTTTCACTCAGCATCATGTCCTCAGAGTTCATCCATGTAGAGGTGTTAGAATTCCCTTCTTTTTTAAAGCAAAATAATATTCCATTGTATGGATATATCACATTTTGGCTGTCGGTTCATCTGTCAATGAACACTTGCAGCTTCCACCTTTCAGCTATTGTGAATAAAGCTGCTACAAACGTGGGTGTACCTAGATCTCTTTGAGCTCTTGCTTTCAATTCTTTGGGGCATATATGGTACTCAGAAATGGAATTGCTGTATCATATGGTAAACTTATGTTTGCCTCTTTTGATGAAGCATGCTGCTGCACCATTTTACATTGCCACCAGCAGTGCACAAGGGCTGTGATTTCTCCACATTCTTGCCAACACTCGTTTTCTGGTTTGTGGATAGTAGCCATCCTAATGTATGTGACATGGTATCTTACTGTGGTTTTGATTTACATTTCTGTAATGGCTGGTGATGCTGAGCATATTTTTAATGGGCATATTGGCCATTTATACATCTGCTTTGGGGAAATGTCAAATGGGGACATTCAAATCCTTTGCCCATTTTTATTTTATTATATTTTTTAAATGTTTATTATCAATTTTTGAGAGAGCACAAGCTGGGGAGGGGCAGAGAGAGGGGGACAGTGGATCCACAGCGGGCTCTGCACTGACAGCAGCAAGCCCAGTGTGGGGCTCGAACTCACCAACCACAAAATCATGACCTGAGCCAAAGTCTGACATGCAACTAACTGAGCCGCCCAGGTGCTCCTCCCTTGCCCCTTTTAAAATTGTTGTTGTTGTAGCTGTAGGAGTTGTTTATATATTGTGGGTATTAACCCCTTTCCAGATGAATGATTTGCAATTTTCTTCCATTCCATTTAATAAAAAATTTAAATAATAGCAATTCTCAAAGGTTTGGCAGGAGGAGCTAGTGGTGGGGCTGGGTGAGGAGATTTGGAGGTGGCAGGTGGGAGAGGTGACCTGAAGGGGGTTTGAGTGTGTGGGATGAGTGAGTAGCGGTTGGTGTCTGAACTTGGGACTCACAGGTGGGTAGCTGGAGTGAGGGAGGTTGAGCTGTGACATTGGATGGGCAGACGAGACAGCAGACTGGATGCCACAGGAGCTGTGTGAGCAGTAGCCAGCCTTGGGGCCCCCCAGCATGCTGGTAGGACCTGCAGGACAGTTAAGCTCTGGGATCTCCAGATGCTGGGAACAAGGCAGCAACGGTTTCTTTGACTTGGGGTCAAGATAACTTGTCAAACAAGTTGATTTTTAGTTCCACGCCCCCCGCCCCCATCTCTTCTTCTATCCCAAAGCATTTCTCCTTGGCTAAGAGAAGCCACATGCATAACTTTTCTGTTTGAAGATGTGGTGTGCAAAACCACAGCAGCGGAACTGCTGGTAGTAAATAGCCAGGCACATAAAAGAATACCTGAGGAAAGATTACATGGGCTTGTAGGGGTGATCAAATGAAATGGAAGGCAATTTGTTCTTTTCCAAGTGAGGCAGATATGTAGGAATTATGTAGAAGCTGACGGAGATATAAGCAAAGCAGCTTAAACTTAGCCTGGATTTGGAAAAGAAAGAGGTTAGAGAGGTGGTGTGCTGAACAGTTAGACCCATTGCAGAGAAATCTGAGTGATCGTTTGACAAAGGTCATGTCTGCAGTTGTCACCAGGGAGAAATAAAACAGAACGGAAGCCTTGGAAAGACTTCTCGATCTACAGCAAATTCTGGAAACTTTGGTGCGGTAAAACACACTGTAGGATGGTGGAGTCCATTTCTGGCAGAGCCGAGACTCTGAGGGGGAATGGGTCATGAAATGCAGAGCATTTCTGGCCCCTGGAGATGGCTGATGGTCTGCAGGTGGGTGAGTCAACACTAGCCAGCAGCCTTGCTCAGGGCCACACTGAGGGCTCTCCAGGGAAGCCAGGTCACATGTGATCCAGGGAGGCGTAGAGGCTCCGAGGTATATTTTATGTTGACTAGAATGTTTGTAGAAAATTGGAATCGGGGGCACCTGGGTGGCTCAGTTGGTTAAGCGACCAACTTCAGCTCAGGTCATGATCTCGCAGTTTGTGGGTTTGAGCCCCGCGTCGGGCTCTGTGCTGACAGCTCAGAGCCTGGAGCCTACTTCAGATTCTGTGTCTCCCCCTCTCTCCACCCCTCCCCTGCTCATGCTCTGTGCCTCTCTGTCAATAATAAATAAAAATGTTAAAAAAAAAAAAAGAAAATTGGAATCGATCTCAACATTTAAACATTGGGAGATTTCAGGGGCGCCTGGGTGGCGCAGTCGGTTAAGCGTCCGACTTCAGCCAGGTCACGATCTTGCGGTCCGTGAGTTCGAGCCCCGCGTCGGGCT
The DNA here is from genome assembly GCF_014898765.1 of Herpailurus yagouaroundi. Classification (NCBI taxonomy): domain Eukaryota; kingdom Metazoa; phylum Chordata; class Mammalia; order Carnivora; family Felidae; genus Herpailurus; species Herpailurus yagouaroundi. Next base: position 19,817,888 of record NW_024412416.1, on the reverse strand, counting down.
CTGGGCTGATGGCTCGGAGCCTGGAGCCTGTTTCCGATTCTGTGTCTCCCTCTCTCTCTGCCCCTCCCCTGTTCATGCTCTGTCTCTCTCTGTCCCAAAAATAAATAAAAAACGTTGAAAAAAATAATTTTAAACATTGGGAGATTTCAGATAGGAATTGGAATTTCTAGCTTCTCTTGAAAAACAGGAAGGACTGGCCCCTTCCCTACAGGGCCGCAGGCAGGGCAAAGGGGGAAAGTGACCAGAGTGCTGGTGTCATGTTGGATTTCATGACACACATTCCCCCTGCCACACCCTTGCTCAACCTCCCAGCAACATCTGATAGAAATAGTGTTGAGTGAAGGTGGGGGCAGGGTGGTGGGAATTTGCCGGTCATTCCCTGGGAGGGAGCAGATAGCAGCCCAGCTGTGTCAGGTCCTCACTGATCACCCAGCTCATAAAGTACAGTCACTAAGCCCTCTGAGAGCAGGTGTGTATCCATTGGGTTGTGAGTCACCAAAAAAAATTGCTGGATCCAGTTCCACCTGTCAAGGAGATGTGTCATCTTGAGTTATCTGTAGGTGAAGGTACACATTAGAAATACCAGTTCTCAGCTTTAGTAAGTGGTGACCATAAATCAGACAGAATCTCATAGAACCTAATGAGCATATCTCTTCATTTGAAGTGAATTTATCTTTGCAGACTTGGGAACATGAATGATGACATAAGGCATGAATTCGTTTTACAGAATCAGAAGTCTAGAACCTTAAAAACGTTTCAGCCTGGAATCGATCATGTATTGGCGGCTGTAGTTTATAACAGTTGATAAAAATGAAAGGGGCGAGAGAGAAGTTAGTTTCAGGGAACTGACAAATGCAGGGGCTGGCAGGCATGAGGCGGGGGTCAGGGCCGCCTGTGTGGGGTGCTGCATCCCCGCGCGCCTGCGCCTTCCTGAGCACCCAGGGCACAGCTCCTGTTCCCACATGTCCCACAGGCACAGGCCTGGCCAGCAGGGCGATACTGTGTATACTGATCTTTTTGTTTCTGTTTTCCTCACAGGAACTACCAATAAGGAAGTCATATATATATATGTATGTATGTATGTATATATATATATATTAGTTATTTATTTTTATTTTTTTAACGTTTATTTATTATTGAGAGCCAGAGAGAGACAAAACATGAGCAGGGGAGGGGCAGAGAGAGAGGGAGACACAGAATCCAAAGCAGGCTCCAGGCTCTGAGCGGTCAGCACAGAGCCTGATGCGGGGCTCGAACTCACAGACCGTGAGATCATGACCTGAGCTGAAGTCGGATGCTCAACCGACTGAGCCACCCAGGTGCCCCTATATTTTTAAATTAGAATTAAAGATCAAATGGGATTTTTTCTTGAACCAACTTTGCAACTAGCAAGTGAGATGCATTCATTTTCTTTTCTTTGAGAAATAATATGAAAAGGGCTACCTGAACAACGGCTTGCCACGTGCCAGGCCCCATTTAGCCTCGTGACAACTGTGAGGGTGAGATACTGTTATTCCCACTGCATGGAAAGGGAAATAGAGGCAAAGAGAAATTAAGACACTTGCGCAGAGCCTCTTTTCTGTTCTTTACTGAACAGTTCTTACAGAACTGAACAGTTCAGTAAAGAACTGTTCTTTACAGTTCTGTTCTTTTCTGTTCTTTACTTTTTTTTTTTTAAGTTTATTTCTTTATTTTGAGGGCGAGGGGAAGAGAAAGAGAATCCCAAGCAGGCTGTGCACTATCAGCACAGAGCCCAATGCGGGACTTGATCCCATGACCTGTGAGATCATCACCTGAGCCAAAATCAAGAGCTGGACACTTAACCGACTGAGCCACCCAGACGCCCCCAGAAACTCTTTTCAATTAAACAGAGGGGTTGCAATTCAGATCTGGGCAGCCTGGCCCCAAGACCCAAGATGGCAAAGGGGAGACCCACCGGAGCGCCCCCTGCAGTCCATGCAAGGGGATGGCTGGGGTCCCTTTGCGACCTCCTGGCTCCGCCTCCCGTCCTCCCTCTGCCTGGTCCCACCTTTCCGCGAAAGCCTGGTAGAAAACGTTTGCTCCACCAGCGGGACACCAGCCTCTCAGAATGCAGGCACCGGTTTCTATCTCAGGATGCATTTGGGCAGGTCTCATAGTTGCTATCCGAGCACCAGCTGGGCACAAGCTTCCCTTGGGCCTCCCTGTGGCCTCTCCCCCGGAGGCAGGTCCTGTGCCCTATGGAAGCCCTGCTGGATGCCCTGGGTCTAGAACAGTGCCTGCGTCAAACAGCTGTTCACATACTTGCTAAGAGAAGGAAGGAGTGAACGGGCAGTCACCCAGCAGTCAGTGTGGGCGTCACTAAGCAGTAAATACTCAGCAAGGTTACTGCAGAAGAGCCGGCGACCGTGGGTGGGTGGGTGTTCATCTGCCCCACGTTCACAAGACACTGTCGCATGCACTGTCTTTGTGAATCATGGGCAGAGGGGGCAGACTGGTGATGTTTTCTCCTGCTTTCCTTCAAACAAGTACTTCTCGCCTATGAATTAGTGCTTCTGAAGTTTTACTTTGAATACAGAAGTTCTGTCGAAATTTTTTATTGCCAAATATTCCATAAACCATAACGTTAGCATGAAAGGGAGAGAAAAGCTGATCCAGCCCCTCCCTTGTGAGGGGAGAAGCCGGGGCCAGTGAGGGGACAGAGACGGGCAGCCGCCTGGGTCCCCGGACTCCTCAGTGCAGCAGCTTTGCAGGAAAAGTCCCAAATGCCACAGTGAAAGGGCTAACTGAAAATTATCGCACAGAGCCCTGTTTTTCGTTTCCAAACCACGATGTGCTCTGCAACCGGGAAAGGGTGTCCCTCGAGTTGTGTTTTGGTGAAATCATGACAGCTGCCTCATCAGTAGCTTCTTCATTTTTAATTACCGGCTTGGGGTTGAGTCACAGAAGCCAAATGATAGAGCGTGTTTCTCTTTACGTCTGTTGTTAATTGGCATTATTGAGTTTGGGCACTAATGCGGTTGGACTCAAGTTTTCCATGTCTTCACTCATGGAAGCTTGTCTCGGTAGGGCAAGCCCCCCAGAGGTCAGCTGATTTAGGGGGCTGGTACGGGGCTGCCTGGTCAGCAGACCTGGACGGCCACACTCCCAGGATGGACATCTGGTAAAAGGAAGCTGGGGTGATGGGGTCAGGTGGACTTGGCCTGTCGCCAAGAACGTTGCTGCCTCCCCTCTGGTATCCTTTTACCCTGTGAGGGAAACCACATAATAGAGGGACACAGGAGGGGGATAAACTGCCTGGAGCCAAGAGTAGTTAGTAATTACAGCTGGGCAGCATTGCTGTGCTCTGGTTTCTGTTCTCTGCTCCTTGGGGCTGGCTACACCTTCTCCCTTGTAGGGCTCCCTGTCATGGGAGCTGACACCCAGCACCCCAAGTGACATGAGAGAGGAGTGAGTTTTAGGAGAGGTGGGGAGAGAATGTGGAAGAGATATATTTTTACTGTGGTAAAATATTCATTTATTATTACTTGTTTTAATTTAATTTTATTTTTTTAACATTTATTTATTTTTGAGACAGAGAGAGACAGAGCGTGAATGGAAAAGGGTCAGAGAGAGAGGGAGACACAGAATCCGAAACAGGCTCCAGGCTCTGAGCTGTCAGCACAGAGCCCGACACGGGGCTCGAACTCACACACCACAAGATCATGACCCAAGCCGAAGTCTGATGCTCAACCGACTGAGCCACCCAGGCACCCCTATTTGTTTTAATTTTAAAGTTAATTTATTTCGAGAGAGAGGGAGAGCGTGAGCAGGGGAGGGGCAGAGAGAGAGGGGAACAGAGGATCCGAAGCAGGCTATGTGCTGACAGCCGAGAGCCCGATACGGGGCTTGAACTCATGAATGGTGAGATCATGACCTGAGCTGAAGTTGGATGCTTAACTGATAGAGCCACCCAGGTGTCCTGTTGTGGTAATATATTCATAATAAAATTTACCATCTTAACCATTTTTAGGTGTAGAGTTTGGGGTCGTTAAGTACATTCTCATAGTCACACAACCTTCACCACCACCTGTCTCCAGAACTTTTTCGTCCTCCCAAACTGAAACTCTATACCCATTCAACACTTAACTTCCTCATTCCTCCTCCCTCAGCCCCTGGCAACCCCCAGCAGTCCCCATTCTACTTTCTGTCCTTATGAATTTGACGATCCTAGGTACCTCATGGAAGTGGAATCATAACAATATTTGTTCCTTTGTGACTGGCTCGTTTCACTCCACATAATGTCCTCAGGGTTCATCCATATTGTAACATGTGTCAAAATGTCCTAGCTTTTTAAGACTCAATGATGCTCCATTGTGTGCATAGACCACATTCATCCATCGATGGACACTTGGGTTGCTTCCTCCTTTTGACTGTTGTGAACAGTGCTGATGTGAACGTGGATGTACAAATATCTATTCAAGTCCTTGCTTTTGCTTCTTTGGGGTATAGGAGCTATTTATTTTTAAAGGGAAAAATTTGAAGATTAATTTCTCTAAAATCCTTTTTAATTTCCCTCAGGATAACTGCTCTCTAGTGAGAGTGTTTTAGATATTAAAGTTTGAATTTTAAGCCTATCTTTCATAAGGACAAAAATCCTTTTTTCTTTTTTTCCCCAAATCGTGCAGCCTTTTGACCTTCCTCAGTGAAGTAGCCCCAAATGGCAGCCCATTGCCAGCCTCTCTGGAGACCCCCAGATGGACCCCACCTATTTTCCTGGGGTGCTTACTGTAGCTTTGCTCTTGGGTCTGTGGTGTAACCAGCCCGCCAGGTGTGCTGTGCACGGCCATTAGTGCTGAAGGTCACAGACATGGCTTTACTCCATTCACAAGCTGAGATGCTTTTTGCTAAGAGCACATCTGGGCATGCCCAGAGCTTCCCTGGTGAATTTTCCAGGTGAGACTTTCTAAGGATAAGGCGACTTACTTAGGTCTTGCATACTCAGAGACAAGTGAACAGTGTACCTCCTCGAGTGAGGGAAATCTAAACCAAATTGTCTAGATCCCCTTGTTTCAGGGGCCGTGGAATCCCTGTGGTCCATAGGCTGCACCAGTGGTGGTAACATTTTAAAATTAGTTGCTAATGTTAACAACTTGGGAGATCTCTTATAGAATTGAAGTGTCAACTTCTCTGGAAGAGTTCAGGAGATCTGGCAGAACTGGGTTCCCTGAGTCTCCACCTACCTGCCTCCTCCCCATCATAGGGTCCATGCCTGGGCCTGGAGGGCAGCGAGGGCACTCCTCCCAACTAGATCCAAACAGGGACAAGTGGCATGAACCTATCTGCAGTATCAGGCCACCACGTGGGAGGTGGGGGGCAGCCTTGGGGGCTGGGGTGAGGATCAGGGCCCTGATCCATAGATGGACGGGGCCAGGCCTCAAGCAGCCTCCCGACCCCAGTGGTCATCTACCCTTGAAATAAACCTCATTGGCTTCCTGTCTCTTTTACAAAGTAGTTGTGGGCCTGATGAGTTTCAGGGGAGGGAGGAAGACCTGGTTCCAAGGACCAACTCACCAAAGAGACGGTTGTTGAAGTGATTCAGGTTTTGACCTCAATTCTAGACTAGAAGGTCTTTAGGCTTTATTTGGGAAAGGGGGGCAGTGAGAACTCTAGTTACCTTGTTGTATTGCAATTAAAATATTCTTTATAGGAACACCTGGGTGGCTCTGTCAGTTAGGCGACCGACTTTGGCTCAGGTCATGATCTCTAGGTTAATGAATTCAAGCCCCGTATCGGGTTTTGTGCTGACAGCACGGAGCCTGGAGCCTGCTTCAGATTCTGTGTCTCCCTCTCTCTCTGCCCCTCCCCCACTTTCTTTCTGCCCCTCCCCCACCTCTCAAAAATAGTATTCTTTTTAAAAAATATGATAACAGTCATGAGGTCTCAGAAATAGCTGGGACTGTAGTATACAACTTTTTCTGAACCGTTTGAAAGTACATCGCTGAGCTGACCTTATCACCCCTCATCCTTTACTGTGTCTTTCATAACAAACAGCACCATATTCTACAGAACTGTGGCACCCTGGAAACCAGAGGATTACAGATGGTCATTGCCACCATCTGGCCATCATACCTCCGACACTGTTGCCAACTTCCCAACAGTAGCCTTCACAGGAAAGGATCCTGTTCAGAGTCAGGTGTTACATACAGCTATGGGGGTCTTTCAACTAAACTATAAGGGGATGGACGCCAGAAAAGAAAAACTTAGTGGCCAAGAGAAATATCATTTTAATGCAACGTTTTAAAATTTGAAATTTGCACAGTGAGCAAAATATCAGAAAGTTAAATAAAGGCAAGTTCAGCATTGCTGATTTTTCCTTTGCCTCTGGCTTCAATATGGCTTTGCACAGTGCTGTTCCTTACTCTCTTGGAGTCTAGAATAGTTCCTCACTGTTCTCTTGACTTTCGTGACCTTGGCACTTGCCAGTGTCAAGCCAATTACTCTGTGGAAGGTCCCCCTTCATTGGGGGTTTGTCTGCTGTTTGTTTGCTCACGATGATTTGGGTTCTGCACTTCGGGCGGTGACACGGTGTTCTTGCTGCGTCTGACCCCATGGCCCACGTTTCAATTTGCCTCATTGCTGGTGGCCCACTTGTTGATCACTCTGTTAACAGGCTCTGTCTGCCTGTCAAGTTTCTCTTTTCCCCTTTATAATTAGTAAATATTTTGTGGAGAGGTGCTTTGAAACTATGTAAAAATAGCCGATTCCTATACAACTTAGGATTTGTTCTTAAGTATATCTGTATGGACTCATGGTTTCCTAGTTCATTCTTGGACTGGAACCTCCAAGAGGGATTATTTATTTCGATTTTCAACTGGTCTCGGTTTGGCCTTGTAGGTGCCTTTCAAGTCTGGCTCCCGTGTGCTGGTGATATGTCTCTAGAGTTCTTTGCATCATTTCTTACTCTCTTCCCAAATGTGGTATTACAGATTCCTCTTGCACTTTCCCTGCCCTGACCCTGGAATCAGCCATTTCTCCAAAAGCCCTGGTTCCTTTTAGTAGAAAATGGTACTTAGAAGCCAAGACCTGGGCTCTGGGTGGGTTTGCCACTGTTTGAGTGTTGCTTCTCACAGGCCTGTCCAGTGAGGGGAGACACGTGTGCACACGCTGGTGTGTCTGCCTATCTCTTTGTCTATCTATCTGGAAAACTAAAATCGCATGGCTGTCCAATTCCAATCCCAGCACCACAGAGTTCTTTCTAGTTTTCTTGTCTAACAGTGAGAAATCTCTCCCACTACCCCAGGGTGTTAACTGTATTTGATCATTCTCCCTGTGGGTAACCAAGGTGCCATGTGTTCTGTCTACGTCTCACGGTGTGGACAAGCTCCTCACCCACTTGGGCTCTGACACCCAGGCTGGGCTGCTCTCTCCCAGGGCAGACACTCTTGCAACCTGCTCAGGGCCACCCCAGGTCTCCCCTTGTACCCTTGGTGCCCTTCCCCCACACACCAGAAGCCGTGCTGTGCCCCACATGGCTTTAGGACCTGCATTTTTTCAGGAGGAGGAGCCTTACTTTTGTATTTTTCAATCAAAATGAAACAAAAATAAATACAAAAGTAGCATTGGGTTTAGAAATCTGATAAAGTGGCTAATTCTAGATGGCTGCAAAGAAATCTTTAACCAGTAAATGGTTTAAAAAGAAGACCTTCGGGGCGCCTGGGTGGCGCAGTCGGTTAAGCGTCCGACTTCAGCCAGGTCACGATCTCGCGCTCCGTGAGTTCGAGCCCCGCGTCGGGCTCTGGGCTGATGGCTCGGAGCCTGGAGCCTGTTTCTGATTCTGT
>NW_024412416.1:19797730-19810079 GCF_014898765.1 Herpailurus yagouaroundi | reverse complement strand
CTCTCTCTCTGCCCCTCCCCCGTTCATGCTCTGTCTCTCTCTGTCCCAAAAATAAATAAATGTTGAAAAAAAAAAAAAAAAAGAAGACCTTCAAAGTAAAGATTGTAGAGTTTTTCAGATGACTCTTTGTGAGTGTTAAAGGTATATGTTGAGGCCAGATATATAATATAATATATACAAGCAATATATAATATATAAACATCCTCATAGGAGGCCAGACCATTCGGTTTGGCAACTTCAGGGAAGAGAAAATGAAGGCTGCTAAGTAAAAATTAATGATTTTTCAGGAATTTGTAGGAAGTTGAGCAGTTTAATTGCATGCTTTGGGTGGATATGTGTTGAAGAAAGTAATTTTAGGAGACTAGGAAATTGTGCAATAATCTTAACTTGGGTCAGAATTGTAATTATTGCAGTAACAGAATGTTGCTATGTGTATATGTGACCGAAATGGGAAGCAGGTTTTTTTTCTTCTTTTTTTAATGCTTTAAAAAATAACAACAAAATGTCCATTCTCCCTCTTTGGACTTCCTTAATTATAAATACCAGGTAACTCAGTTCTGGCTAAATATAGGTCCAGTGGCCATCTATATTTATAACTTTCTTCAGGTAGGAGTCACCAGAGCAAGACAGAATTAATTTGGTGTGTAGGTTTTTTTATAGGCTCTAATTAGTTATGTTTTTCTTAAGCAGACCAACTGGGATCAATACTATTATATAACTGAACTCTGATGCCCGTGACTTTTAAACATAGACTCTTCCCCAGAAGCCAGAGGCCCTCAGAAGAGGCCAGCCCTGAAGACCAGCAGGTCCGGAAGCCGGCATGCTGCAGCTGCGAGCAGACAGGGCTCGAAACATCTGTTTCCAGCCAAGGGCAGGCTTTGGGAGTGATAAAGTGAAGAGTTTTTTGCAAAGTCAGATGTCTCATCTACAGCCCATTCATTTCTGAGACCTTGGATCGTGACATTTCGTGGCTGCTTATCAGCTGTTCCCGTGAGGCAGATTTAACTGTGTGAGCCTGGGGAGGTGGGAGTGGCATTTTTGTGCACTGACCAAAGCGTGCATTTAGCCAACCCCCCAGCCCCCCAACCCAGCGTGCTGACTTGAGAGCTCAGGGAACCACACCTGCATCTGAGGTCACGTTCATTGGAGGGCTGAGTGGGCGGCTGGACCTTTGGAACGATCCGATGTCATCTCGGGTGGATTTGGCATGCTCCTCAGTGACTTTGCTGCAAATCAAACGTAATATATTAGATGGGGCTCTTCTCTACCATTCCTTGGGATCTGCAGAAAACAACAAATCATCTTCTTTTTCTTCAGGAAGGCAGGGTACACCCCAGCCGCCAGCACCCGCAGATCCCTCAGGCCTCACACCTGCCCTGTATGAGCAGGGAGGTGATTTGAAGCTGGAAATACTCAAATTTACAGGAAAAAAAAAAAAACCCGAAAAACCAAAACGAGACAAGAGAGGCTCTTCCTGTCAACATCCCCAGCCCAGGCCTCTCCCCCGACACACTTGGCTTCTGCCCCTTCCTTGTTTGGCTTTGCAAGCTGTTTATACTCATCCCACCTGTAGTCCCCAAGAGTCTTCCTCTCCAAGGCCAGTTAGCTTGCCATGAATGAAGGGTGCCAGGCCACTTGGATGGAAGTGCAGAGTCCTGCATGGCCTCTCGCTCAGCCTGCACCCGTGGGAGTGGAGCTCAGAGGAGCTGCATGGGGCCTAGCCCAGGCCACACAGCGGGTAGATGGTTGCCTGACTCCACAGCCTCAGCACCGTCATGAGAGGGGAGGCTTAGAGAGAACCTGAAAGGCAAGACAGCAGTCACTGGGCTGAGAGGCACGGGGTCTTGGTTGGCCCCAGGGCCACGCTGGACAACTATATGTAAGGCAGAGAGGGGAAGACGTGTGTGTCCTTCCAGTATCACTTGAAATCTGTTCATTTCACCAAATATGTTTTGAGCTTCTGCCATGCACCAGACACTGCCAGGGCCTGAGGATTTACAGATGACAGTTCCTGCCTTTGAGAGCTTACCATGGAAGGATGGAGGGAAGGTGGGTTATGATAGCCACATGTGTGCAGACCTGATCCTGGAAGGTCCAGGAGGGCTTCCTGGAGGCAGTGATAGCTCAGGTGATGGTTAAAAATGGAGTGGGAGGTAGTCTTATTGGTGTGAAGGGGCTGACACACAACTGCAGCACCCAAGGACAGAGGTGATGCCACCAGGGCCAGGCCTTTGGCCAGAGAGGTGGCCTGGCCTAGTGGTGGAGATTCTTATGTGCCCCATGAGGGGCCAAGGCTTTGTTGTGGAAGGGAAGGCAGGGCTGGGGTAGGAATGGCAGTACAATGGTGCAGAAGAGGGTCAGAGGCCAGCCAGGGCCCTGCTTTGGTCCTAGTAGAGCAGTGGGGCCACCTACACTGATGTGGGGATGATGGGGTTCAGCCAGGCTTGAGAAACTTTCAGCAGGTCACTTCCAGAGGGTTTGGTGACACTGGACACCTGTGGAAGGTGTGGCACCATTTACCAAGACAAGGGACTCCTAGAGAGGAGGAACAGATCTGGAAGGAGGTGAGGGTGGCAAGAAGATGCTGACCTCAAGATGGCGGCTCTAGCTGTGGCTCTGGTTGTGGTGGGGAGTCATCTGGGACATGCACATTGGGGGCTGCTCCCCTCTATGCTCAGCCTGGAATAAGGAAACCAAGATGGTGAGGCTGTGACCCTGCCCCCGCAAGACTCAGCCTGTACAGCACAGATGTGCTCGGGACCCAGGTGGGTGGGAGAGGCTTCCCAGAAGAGCTGGTGTGGAGCTAGCCTGGAAGGCCCAGCGAGGGAGGGGCAGCCTCCTGGAAAGGGACTCGACACAGTCCCTGGATACAGCTCAGCGTATCCTGGGAAGAGGCTTTGGCATACCCGTGTGTGGCAGCAGCCGGGACCCCAGGAGCCGGAACCTTCATTTGGGGGTGGGCCTGGCTCACAGCCAGCATTCATGCTATCAGGTGATTCTGACCAAGGTAGTGGCCTTGGTGGCCCTCAGACCCAGAAGTTCTGAATTAGAGCAATTAATAGCAGCCTCAGGAGGTCCTATTGGATATCAGGGCTGTGGGAAAACCAAAGACTTTCCTGGTTGCATTTCAGAGCCATTTATTTGTGAATCTTGCATAAACACCCCAGGCAACTGTATACATACATATACAAACATATCTGAATATGCACATACATGTATATACACACACCCACACATCTCTGTGTACATACATACACACTCATACATGCACACACATATACACACATATCTGAATGCATACATATATATACCCACAAACATCCATATACATGTACACATATATTGCACACTGCACATCCATATACATGTGAACATGCATGTATACACACATGTTTGAATGCGTACATATATACATGCGTGCATATATATGCATAAGCACACATATCCGTGTGTACACATGGGCACATACGCTCACATGTGGACGTAATGGAATAGATACGTGCATGGAATATATGTCTCTCAGGATTTCTGCTTGAAATGGAGAGTGGACACCTGTTGAGCCACTTGGCCCTGTGTGAACACACCTGTTATCGAGGATGAGAACCAAGATGACCGGGAACCCCCCCATGGCAACCAATGCTGTGAATGTGGCAAGAGGCAGAAGGCATGATGGTTATGAATGGGAACTCCGAGGTCACGTCCTCACTGTGCTACTCACTCAAGATATGGTCTTGAAGTAGTTACTTCACCACTCCGTGCCTCAGTTTCCCCAGCTTCAGGGTGAGGATAGCATAAGGACGTCATGACAGTCAAACAAGTGAAGGCATCTAAAACTGCTCTCCTACTGCCTGACACATGGCATGTGCTCAGCAAGTGCCAGCTGCTCTTGACGTGAGCCAGGAGCACCCAGTAAATGTTGGGGACCCTCAGTGGCTGGGAGATGGGAAGGACGGAGAATTGCCATTCCCTGCGAACTCTGTGTGCTTTTGTACTATGTATATTTTGTACCATGTGCAGACATTATCTAGACTTTTTATTTATTTATTTACCTATTTATTTTAATGTTTAGTTATTTGGGGGGTTGACAGACAGGGGACAGAGGATCTGAGGCAGGCTCTGCACTGTCAGCACAGAGCCAGACCCGGGGCTCAAACTCACAAACCGTGAGATCATGACCTGAGCCGAAGTCAGACGCTTAACCGACTGAGCCACCCAGGCGCCCCATCTAGATTTGTTAAAATAGAGTACCCCATTAAAGAGAAACCGTGCTTTAACTGTCTTCACTGTGGATTCTTTGATCTCATTTCTCCCAATGCTCTGGCCGAGAACGTTTAGCAGGGTTTTTAATGATGTTTTAATGATGTTACCAATTTTATCAACTAATGTGTATAATTACACATCAGTGTTGAGTAAAGAGACCTGAGTGTTACATATTCAGAAGATTGTTCACATTCTTGGAGGGGGTTACTAACAGACTGGCTCTAATTAATGCATTGTGAAAATACCATGGACAGGAAAGAGAAAAGGCACTGAAATTTTATGTTGTGACTTAAAAAACAAACAAACAAACAAACAAAACACTCTGCACACCAGAGATCAGATTCATTGATGGAGAGCAAATTGAGGTTCTGGAAGGGCTCAGAGCTGAGCAGGACAGGCAGACAGCCTAGGATGCTGGGGGAAGAATTTCTCTCTCATTGTCAAGGAGGAGAAGGAAGAGGAGACTGCCAGCACCCTCAAACAGCGATATTCTGTGGAAGCCACTCACCCCATGCTTATAAAGGCAGGCTGCTTCGATACTGGCTTGAGAAGCGGTACACAGAGCACGTGAGTGGTGACTCCCAGAGGCCAGTGAGGCCTGGGGTAAACACTGTCCCAGGCCGTGGCTGAGGGACAGCAGCACAGGATGGCCCAGACTGCCAAGTTGGGAGGAGTAGCTACTTAATATCAGTGCAGAAGTCATATCAAAATAATGATATTTCCTCACTTAGGAAAGTGAATTCAAGATCACCTTGAATTCAAGTCTTTATGCCGCCCCAGCTTTTCTATTTATCCTTATGGTTCCAGCTCTTGTCCATTTGACCCTGAAGATGTACCAAAAGTGTTGCAATAATCCTAAGCCCTAATTTGTGTCTCTCTGTGTCATTTGGTGTCAGATGTTGTCACCTATTCATCTGTGGCCAGGTGGGGTGGGAGGGATTGTTGGTTCAGGAATTGGGAAACCCTGAGAGTAACAACTGGGGATAACTCCCTGGGTGGTTTCCCATTTATAAAATGGGACCATTCCCAAGGTTCTTTCCCTTCTCTGTAGGTCAGGACCATGTGACAGGGACACGTGGGACATGTCCCTTACGTTTAACCAGGCCAGTGGCCATGTCCCCAATGATGCTGCTAGAGAATGGAGGCTTCCCAGCCATTCTGTCCTCTTAGCTCATGTGGGTACCTGGAGATCTTAAAAAGCAGCTCCCTAAGCTGGGAGGGGCATTAACTGGGGTGGCAGGCAAGGTGAGAGCCAGAGGAATATTTAGATGGGGTGGGGGAGGAGAAGGAAGTAGGAAATAGCTCCTAAATCATAAATGCTGCATCAGCCAAGCGAGATGACTTTCGCTTGGCTGTGTTCCATGAGCAGTCAGGTGCACCCATCTACTGCCCCCTCCTTGATCCTTTCTGACCTTTTGGCCATGATGAAAACCTCATATTCCTGACCCATGCCTGATACCAGGGGAGGGCCATGGCAGAGGGCAGGATAGTGTGAGTCAGACAGATGTGAGTGACCTCCTGGGGCATCCGACAAAGAGGGCTCCTGGAGAAAGGGCAGCTCAATGGCCACATGAGACGCCACAGGTGCTGGGACAGCAGCTGCACCTATGTTTCTAAGCAGAGCCCCTCAGCATGTGGACTGGTGGTCCCCAACTTTTGGAGAAGCCATGTTCACCATCAGAGACTTTGCTGGACTCCCAAAGTATGCTCAGCAGCAAATGCCATAAATCACAGGTTGGCAAACATTTTCTGTAAAGGCCACATGTGAAATGTTTTGGGCTCCTGAGCCAGAGGGTCTCAGTAGCACACAATTCTGTCAGTGTAATATGAAAGTGGCCATGGGCAGTAGGTCAATGAATGGGTGTGGCTGTGCTCCAATAAAGCTTTACTGATAAAAACACAAGGTGTATATAGCATTGAAAGCAGGTTCATGAACAGGTATTTGCATACACATGCTCATGGCAACATTATTCACAATAGCCAAAGGGAGGAAGCGAAAATCCGTGTGTCCATGAATGGATGGATGGAAAACAGAATGTGGTATACAAATACAAGGGAATATGATTCAGCCTTTAAAAGGAAGAAAGTGTTGACAAATGTCATGACATGGATGAACCTTGAGAACACCATGTTTAGGGAAATAAGCCAGTCACAAAAGGGCAAATGATTCTACTCATATGAGATATCTAAAGCCATCAAACTCACAGAGACAGGAAGTAGCATGGAGTTTGCCAGGGTTTGGCGGGGAGGCGGGAATGGGAGTTCATGAAATGGGTGCAGTTTGGGGAGAGAGAAAAGTTCTGGAGACAGAGGGTGTCGTTGGCTGCACAACGTTGTGAATGTACTCAGTGCCGCTGAACTGCACACTGATAAATGGTAAATGTTATACTATGGTATAACCTGGCAAATGTTATACTATGTATATTTTACCACCGAAAAAAAAAAAAAAAAGTAAGCTAAACAGGAGATAGACCAGATTTGGCCTATGGACCATAGTTTTCTGATGCCTACTCTGAATTAATGAGTATTTATTTATTTATTTATTTATTTATTTTTAAATGCTTATTTTTTACAGAGGGAAAGAGAGAGAGAGGGAGGGAGAGAATGAGTGGGGGAGGAGCAGAGAGAGAGAGAGAGAGAAAGGGAGGCAGAGAATCCCAAACAGGCTCTGCACTGTCAGTGCAGAGCCTGATGTGGGGGCTCAAACCCATGAACTGTGTGATCACGACCTGAGCTGAAATCAAGAGTCAGATGCTTAACTGACTGAGCCACCCAGGTGCCCCATCCTCTCCTTGTCTTACCCTTACAGTAATTCCAGTACTTTCTGTCCTGTGCTGCCCTGAATCACACTATCTGGCCTCAAATCTTTGGCCATGAGGAAGGAATGTGGCTGCTGCCCACCCACTCATGCCAACTCTCCATAAGGACCCAGAAGGTGGAGAGAGGTGTTCAGAATTTCAGGGACCCTTGCAGCTGCTGTCAGATTTATGAACAGCCGGTGATCTGACCCCCTCACTGGTTTTTCTGAAACACATTCCAGCTTATTCTGCAGCTAACCTTGCAGGGGCAGGAGGACAGCCTTGGCTGGTGTCCCCTTCTCCTCTACATTGGGAGTGGTCCTTCCCAAACCCCCCAGTCCCTATGCTGGGCTGGACATACACTTCCAGACAGATGTGGCACTGGTCACCACTGCCACTGGGGCCGGTTTGCCAGGTCAGCCCTGGGGAGCATCTGTTCCTCCCATGGATTGCTCGAGGAGAGCAGCCCTCATTAGCTCAGACCCTGGACACCATTGCTAAGGATGATCATGGTGGCTCAAAGGCAGGGAGCTGGGTGGCGGTGGGGTTGGCTACCTCTGGCCTGGCTTGGCTGCCCTGAGGCCAGGTACTGCCCTGAATGACCTCCAGGGCTGCCCTGACACGGGTTTGCTTAAGGTCAGCAGCTCTGCGAGTAATCCACCCCTTTGCCAGCAAATTTGATTCACCTCTTAGTTTCTCCACGTCCCTGGATGGGAATTGACTTGAATGCCCAGAGTTAAAAGGCCAGGAGTTGTGAAACATCTCCCAGGGATGGTGGCAGCTTAGAAGCAAACATGCTGATTAAATACTGCTGTAAGTTAAGACTCCATTATTGCTTCTGGCTCTAAATCACAGCTCTGGCATGCGTTAGGAGGAGGCTTGACATATCTAGCAATTAACTCTGTTGAAGAAGTGAGCAAGGTGACTCATCTGTAGGAGAAATAAAAGTGCTTTTGTGCAAAATGGGGCCGAAATAACGAGGTTTATGATGGCAGAAGGGGTGTCCCGTGGTAGAACATGAACTGAGAATCTTAATTGCAGAAAACCATTTATTGAGCACTTACTACCTGCTGGGCACTCTGCTAGATCTTCCTATATTCGTGTAATTTAAGTCTTAGAGCAACCCTGCAAGGCAGTAGTTACTATTTTCGCAAGGAAACTAAGACTCAGAGAGGGCCTGAAGCCCAGGTCACCCGCAGGAAGGGATCGAGTTGGAATGTGGGCCCAGATTGGGCCAAATCTAAAGCATCCTGGTCCTAGCGAGGGGAATGGAGGAGCCGTGGGGAGGAGCCAGAAAGAGAATCCCGACCAGTGTTTGTTGAACACCCATGATACCTATTTAATCCTCATGACTATAATAGTATTCAGTGTTCCATAGTTGTAAGCTGTCGCTTACAACTCAGAGCACTCAGGAGCAAGTTTAAGTGAAAAAGGAGGATTTATATATTTTTTATTTTTTATTCAATTTTTTTTAACGTTTATTTTTATTATTTTTGGGACAGAGAGAGACAGAGCATGAACGGGGGAGGGGCAGAGAGAGAGGGAGACACAGAATCGGAAACAGGCTCCAGGCTCCGAGCCATCAGCCCAGAGCCCGACGCGGGGCTCGAACTCACGGACCGCGAGATCGTGACCTGGCTGAAGTCGGACGCTTAACCGACTGCGCCACCCAGGTGCCCCTTTTTTATTTAATTTTTAAAAAATGTTCATTTTTGAGAGAGAGAGAGCTTCCACGCAAGCAGGCAAGGGGCAGAGAACGAGGGACAGAGGATCTGAAGCGGTCTCTGCACGGACAGCAGTGATCCCGATGCAGGTCTGACACTCACAAACCGTGAGATCATGACCCAAGCCAAGGTCAGATGCTCAACTGAGCCATCCAGGTGCCCTGAAAAAGGAGGATTTTTAAATGGGAATCTCCTGACAAGAACAGGAGACAGCCAGGCAGCTGGGATGGGTGGACACGAGGGCTGGAGGGCTCTCATCTTGTGGAAATGGCCACTCTGAGCATCCACATCCCCCCAGGTCTCTGCCTGGGCCGGTCAAGCCTCATGGGGTTAGGTCACAGCAGACAAAATGGCTTGAGCGAGGCAGGTGTAGCCAAAGGTTGTTGGGCGTTGCTCAGACTTTAGTTGTACTGAACTCCAGTGGCTAAGTAGTTTTGTCCCCGTTTTACACATAAGGAATCGAGATTCACAGGGGGCGAATGTCCTTGCCCAAGATTACATGGCTAGTGGTGGTGAAGGGAGAGGGAAGGTTTTGAACCAGGTTCATATTGTAATCACCACACATGTGCCATCCTAGAGGACAGATTGTCTTAAATTCTCCCTTTGATCAGAAGCTGGAAAAGAAAACTAGGATGGTTTAGGCTGAGAAGGGCAACTTGAAAGTCTGTATAATGTTCAGTCCAACCTCTTTTAAGAAGCTCTGCTTTCAAGGATGGTGACCAACAAGCTAGTTTCAACAACCAGTGAAAGTCAGAACAAAAAACAGGTCTTCTGAGAACAATGTCCTGATACTCAAGGGTCACTGAGGCATGAGAGCCTGCCTGTCCCGAAGGCCACATCCATTGCTTCTCTTGGTTCTGTCCAGCCCTCAAGCTGAAATCTGTCTCGACAAACCACCCCTGGCAGAAAATTGGGACACCCTGGGGGTTTGGATGTTCTCATCTGACCTTTTCACAATCCCCAAGCAGATGGACGTGCGTGTTTTCTTTGGCTCCCTTGTTTTGCTTGGGAGCGAATGTTCATTCTTAGATCTTTCAGTTTACCCGTGGGGTGGAGAAGATGGAGTTTGTTTATAAATGAATATTTTGGTATAAGCCTGACTTGACACTAACTTAGCTACTTCAGGGATGCTTGGCCCTAAATGAACATGGCCAAGATAGTACACATTTTAAATGATAGGCACTTAATACAAGATTTGCTTCACTGGAATCACGACCCTGTGTTGTTTATCCCAAAAGGATTGTCTAAATCCACCGTCATGTTTGTAAATACCAACTATATGCCAGAGAGATGAGTGGGAAGGCATAACGGAGGGTATGTTTCCTTTGGGAGCAGAATGAGTCTCTAAGAGAAAGGGAAGATTTTTGTGGGATAGAGGATTTTTGAAGCTGTTTTTAAGACTGTATTAACTGATAGTGTCCTGCTTCTTGTTTTGCAGATTGGAAACCTGGAAAATTACTACCATTTTTATCATAGCAAAACCTTTAAAAGATCGACTTTGAGCAGCAGAGGCCCTCATACCTTCCTCAGGATGGACCCCCAGGTACAGATCTCTACTCTCTGGACAGGACCCTTTCCTAAGGCCTAGAGCATTGTTTGCTTTTCGTTTGGGTCTGTGCTTCTAAAAAGAGCTGAGCCTTGATTTTAATATGGTTCTACATAGTCGTTAGTTTTCTTTGTCCACTTTGAATAAAACAAGACAGATGTGTAGCAACAAATCAGACCATCTGAATGCTCAGAATATTTGGTCCCTTGTCAGACTGGAGAATTTAAATTGGCTTCAGTTCGAAGCAACAATCAAATGAGTATAGATCTGTTGATATTTTACATCTTTAGAAATCAACAGAATGCACTGTAATTAGAGGAGATAAATATCTGAATATCACCCATAACAGCAAAAAGACCAGGGAATTCAAAACAGTGTTTTAATGATTAAATTAGAGATTGGGCCGAAAGATGTTTTTGCGGTTGTCATAACACATGTCTTAATGGTTACCATGAATTTTAAAACTTGGGCAGTAAATATAACTTTTTTCCCCTTAAAAGTTCATGTGATCTTTGAGAGTAAGACAAATATAATTTGCAAAGAGGCTGACAGTTTAAGTTTTCATGTAATTCATGTTTATTGGGTGGTTAATGATACTTCCTTTCTGCATAGATTTGAGACTAATGTTTCACAAATGCCAGTCAAAACAGATCCTGGTAAGCTTACAAATTGAAGATGGTCAAGTTAGCTTTTGATGACTCCATTCATTCAGCAGGTGATTCTGGAATCCCAGCAATGTGTCAGGCTCTGTCCATAGTGGTGTCATTGGAGTGGGTGGTCAGGCTGATAGAAAATGAGGCAGTAAGTAGAAAAATATGTGATCTATCACAGGGTGATGAGTGCTATGAGGGAAAATGAAATTCATGTGAGAAGCGGTAGCAGCCCCAAATGAGGCTATTGGTAAATCATAGTTTTAGAACATGGAACTCGCCTTCTCGTGAAAGCAATGTGCTAAAATGTTAGTTTGAGCTTCCAAGCTGGCTCACGATACTATTTCAGCTATTCCCACAGAATATTTATAATAAAGTTTCCATGGAGAAATGGGTTCTTGGTGTTGTCCCAGGCCACCCCCAACTGACAATTGTAGCTCCTTTTGTATTGGCTGAGCCACAGATGGGTGGGAGAGATGGTTTATCCCTGGACACTGTACCCGCCACACCCTTCTCCAGGGCTTACCTTTGTGATGCTCTGATTCCGAGCACATGAGAAAGTGGTCCTCATGGAACTCATTCATGTCATTGGACTGTGACAAGGCAGACATGTACATATTTCTGAGTTCATTTTATTGGTGCGTAGGCGAACAAATGGGTGGATAGATAGAAGGAAATAGATATGAGGCTCCTGGGTGGCTCAGTCGGTTAAGTGTCCGACTCTTGACTTCGGCCCAGGTCATGATCTCATGGTTTGTGGGTTCGAGCCCCATATCAGGCTCTGTGCTGACAGTGTGGGGCCTGCTTGGGATCTTCTCTCTCTCCCTCTCTCTCTGCCCCTCCCCTGCTCACACATGCATGTGCTCTCTCCCTCAAAATAAATAAACATCTGGGGCGCCTGGGTGGCTCAGTCGGTTAAGCGGCCGACTTCAGCTCAGGTCATGATCTCGCGGTCCGTGAGTTCGAGCCCCGCGTCGGGCTCTGTGCTGACAGCTCAGAGCCTGGAGCCTGTTTCAGATTCTGTGTGTCCCTCTCTCTGACCCTCCCCCGTTCATGCTCTGTCTCTCTCTGTCTCAAAAATAAATAAACATTAAAAAATATTAAAAAAATAAATAAATAAACATTTAAAATTTTTTTTAAATGAAGGAAGTAGATATGAAACATTATGCTAATCCCATTATTGCTTCCTAGCAGGGAAGAGAATTTGATGCTTATTAAGGGACTACTATGTGCTTGAGTACTTTAACATACATCCTCTCATCTGATCATAGGGGGCTGTGATTATACCTATGTGTGTTCACACCATGGAACTGGAAGGAATGTTTTTAAAAAGGGGCTGGTATATATATACCAGCCCCTTTTTAAAAACAT
>NW_024412416.1:19723326-19797330 GCF_014898765.1 Herpailurus yagouaroundi | reverse complement strand
TGTGGGAATTGGCAACTACCATCTGGCTCTGCTTCCAGGAGTAAAAAAATGTAAATATATATGTATAAATATGTATATATATATATATATGTATGTATATATATATATTTACATTTTTTTCCTCCTGGAAGCAGAGCCAGATTGTAGTTGCCAATTCCCACAGAATGGGGCAGTTGGAGAAGGGTGAGCAGACTGGATGCCTCTGTCAGTATTACACTGAGTGGAAGGGGGTTCTCTCTGCTGGTCACCAAAGAAACTGGATTCTTTGAGGCCGCACAGGGGGTGCTGAGATTCACAACAGCATCACCTCTCAAAGCCTTGAGAAACTTCTGAGCTAGAAAGGGAGTTCCTGCCATGGCCCTCCACAATTTCACTTCTAAGCATACGGTGCTCTGTCTTGTGAAGACGATGTGCTTTTTCTTCATCTGAAGCCTTGAGAGTTTGTGGTAAATTGCTACCACACAGATAGTTACAACAAGGGGCAAGCCATTTGAATGGGGGAGCCCCTGTACCCCAACATAATTATGCAATGAGAAAGATACTGGGGCAGCACCTTTCTTGGCCCCTTTCCACAGGTCCTTCTGAGGATTAAGCTGGTTTCTCAATTGTTAGAGAACTAAGGCAGAGTTGAAATAGGACCTGAGTTTTATAGACATCCTTTTTTTTTTTTTTAAGTGACTAAATTTTAGAACGGCTAAAGATATTCAACTTGGCTGCTCTTCCCTTCCTTCCCAAAAATATTAATTGTGCACCTGCTGGGTACCCCCGTGCCCAAGGGAATGCAGAGATGCCTGGGCGTCCACCTGGGTGAGTCCCCAGCAGAGCAGGGCATGGGAGCTGGGCATGAGATTGTTCAAGGCGTCAGAGAAGGAGTCCAGGCAGGCTTGAGCACCGTGGGGTGGGAGTGGCCAGACCCGCCTCTGCTGCATCATCTAAGGTGCTGGGCTCGTTCACTTGAGGTGCACTCAAAGTACTACATTCAGTTTGGGACCGAGGGCCAACCATTCCCAGCAATCAGTTGTGTCCTTGAGTGGAAGAGAAAGAAGGATAGACTTTCTCTGAGCAAAGGCTATGGCAGTTACGTTTTTTCAAATACAAGTCCTTTTTACACAAGAACTTCTTAATAAGCTTTGCAGGGCTGCTATCAAAGCATCCTGCCGCTAGAGAAGAGAGAGAAAAGGTAAACAGCCTGCACATTCCAGCCCTGCCTGTGACTTCCATGCGATTGGCCGCTGCTTTCTCACAACACTAATTAAATTTGTAGCCTCCGGGAAAGCATATAGACATCTGAACCAATTATGAATTCAGAATCGCAAGCGAAATCCCTCTGTTTATATCAGTCTAGTTGAATACAAACCAGATCAATTAGCTGTCAGTCTGGCTAACTAATATTTACTCTGCCTCGTCATTTCTGATTAAATATTGGGCAAAATTAGCTGGCGTACCCACGTGTGTAGTGTTATCTTTTCCTCGTGGCGCGCCAGAACGCTTTCCTACGTGAGCAAAGCATTTCTGTGACACCTTGGCGTTTGGAGATGGTATGATTAGTATTAATAAGAAAAGGACAAGATGAGTTAATATTATTCAGAGACACTGGAATGCAGAGTTGCCATTGGGTTCGAATGACCAAACTGGAAATGAATGTTACAGGGCTCCGGTACAGTCCGATCGAATGCAGATGGTATTTTATTTTAATTAGCTCCAGTCCCTATTGTGTAAGAGCACTTTGATAAGTGATGGAATTTACAGTCAACCCCTACCTCACAAAAGAGCTGCGAGAGTGTACATTTGTTAAAGCAAAGCAAAACACAAGCGGGGAGGGAATATTTAAGAGTTCCTTAGCCACCCGTGCGTGAGCACGCACATGCATTTATTAAGTATCTTTTTGCATGGATCGCATACCAGAATTGTGCTGTTGTTTTCTTTGCATTCTTAATTACCTTCACTTGATGTTTTGGTGGTTTTTTTTGCTTTTGTTTTTGTTTTTGTTTTTGTTTTTTTACCACCCTTGAAAAGGGCCATTTTACTCCAAGTGCTTTGTGGATCAGCCCTCTCCTCGGGAGAACAGCCCAACTGTTCTCCGCATGCAGTATCAGTCACTGGGTTTTTCCAAGGGCTATCATTTAAGCAAACTGAAAGCATTTGTTTTTAACTTGTTCTTGTGCCAAAAGTCTGGAGAAGGGTGGATGTTACAGAAGCATCGGCCAATGGCTGTAAGGGCTCACAAATTTTTTTTAAATTACTTGTTCTGATTTCGTTCCAAGCTGGCTTATAGTTCGGCGTGGCTGCCTACATCTTCCAACCCTTACATTTTAGTGCGATGACTCGGGTACAGCCCTTCCCTTCCCTTCAGTTCTCAGCCAGATTGATGACAGAAATGGAAGGATAAAGATGTTATCAGGAAGGCCCTCAGTGGCTCCTTCCGGGGCGATGGGAACCTTCACTTTGAGGCTTCATTTCAGTGCTTTAAGCTCAGAAGTTGGAAGTGATTTCCATGACCAGAGTAGGCATTCTGTGTTGTCGGATGGGACTTTGCCCCCAGAGTTTAATCAAAGCTCAGGTTTCTTTCCAGCAGTGATGCAACGTTTAAGCAGATCTTTCCATTAACCACAGATGGAATTTTATCTGAGAGTTTTGTGTGCAAGAGCCATTCAAAGTGCAAACAAAAAGTTCCTGGCAAATTCAAGCACATAGACAGCAAATGACCAGATTGATCTCAGGGTTGATGAACTTGTTGTAGACTGGGGGCAGGGGACAGCTGCCACCTAGGGTCTGATGGATTTGCCCATATGGAGACTAGAGAAATCTCCAGCTGTCTCTTCATATTTTCTTTATTTTTTTAAACTATTTTATGTTTCTTTATTTTTGAGACAGAGAGAGAGAGACAGAGTGTGAGTGGGGGAGAGGCAGAGAGAGAGGGAGACACAGAATCTGAAGCAGTCTCCAGGCTTTGAGCTGTCAGCCCAGACCCCGACGTGGGGCTTGAACTCATGAACCGCAAGATCATGACCTGACCCGAAGTTGGATGTTTAACCGACTGAGCCACCCAGGCGCCCCTGTCTCTTCACATTTTCTGTACAACCCGACTGGGTCGAGTGGGATGGCCACTATGAATTGGTAAAAAGTTAGAATTTCAAAATATACTTTAAAAGATGGTGCTTTATTACTTCACTAGCACATTCAATGCTTCTGCTTTGATGCCTCATAGACATGTCCAAGTCCACAACCCAGCTGACCACCCCTGACTCTGCTCTGTCCCAGAGAAGAGTGTCATTGGCATCCACAGTGTGAGCAGCAGCTTCCCTCACACCACACTTGTTCTACACCCTGTACAGCTCTGTGCTGCCCTTGTCCTGTGTTGCCCCCTGCACCCCTGCCCTCTCTCATGTGGACCACTGCACTGCCCTCCTTCCTGGCCTGTCGCAGACTTCCTTGCCTCTCACCAGTCTGCTCTCCACTCTCCCAGGAGGTCTTATGAAACACACATATGATGGTACCACTGTCCCTTAGGATGTCCCTCCCAGGACTTTCTTCCTCTGGCCTCCCTGTGGCCCCTGGGCCCCAGCCACACTGGCCTTTACAACCCCTCAGACAGCATGGGCTCTTTCCCCCTATAGAGTCTTTGCACAGGCTGTCTTTCCCCACTGTGTCTCTTCCTCACCCGCTTGTCTCGGCTCATGTGTGCCTGCTGCCAGAAGCTGGCTCAGAGTCCTCTGACTTTACTTGCTCTTCCTATAGTTGTGTATTTATATTCTAGACTTGCGAGACTATTCCATTAGAATCTATATTCCTCACTGGATTCCAGGAGCAGAGGCGTCATGTCTGTTTTTCTCACTACTCTTGTCCCAGCTTGACATTTGAGCATAGCAGTGGCAGGGCCAGAGAGGGTCTGGGGGGCCTCCACATCCAGCCTTCATTCCGAGCTGACCGCTGTCCCTGGAGATGCGCCATCTTGAAAAGTTTAGTGGTCACATAGATGTAGGAGAAATTGCACCGTCTTCCTCTTTGAAGGAAGGAAAGAAGCCTGTCTAGCTCGGCAGCTATCGGACTTGTTTGACCACGGCCTCCTCCCTTTTGTTCCTGTAACATCTGTTTCCTGGCCATTTTGGAAATAGTGCCAAGATTGCGGGCCTGGGTGGGAGCACACAGGAGCATACGGCAACGTTTGGTGGGAGTGATGAGTGGTTTAGTGTGCTTGGTGACAGGGATGGGGTTGGTGGGAGCTGCAGATGGTTCCCATGGAGGCAGGGAGGCCTGGAGCATGAGGCTGGGGAGACTGTTAAGTTTTCCGGAACCCAAGGAGAGGCGATGGGGAGGTGAGCTGACCTGAGGTGGAGGAGCTTACAGTTAAAAGCATGTAAGCCCATCTCTTGCCAGTGAATTGTAAAGTTCTTGAGGGCCAAGGCCGCATCTTAGTTGTTTTTATTCCCATGCAGGTCCAGCAGACTACCCAGCAAATAGTACACAGACACTTAGTAAATGTTTATTGAAACATATCTCAATTTGCACAGAGTAGGTTCACATAAGCAAGTTATATCTGTTATCATTTGTTTATCAGCTTCTTTTTATGTAACTACGTTAGATGTGACTTGTGCCCTGCCTTGGTAACATTATGACAAAAATCCTGGGGCATCTGGGTGGCTCAGTCAGCTGAGCGCCCGACTTTGGCTCAGGTCATGATCTCGCAGTCTGTGAGTTCGAGCTCCACATCGGTCTCTGTGCTGACAGCTCAGAGCCTGGAGCCTACTTCGGATTCTGTGTCTCCCTCTCTCTCTGCCCCAACTCCACTCATTTTCTCTCTCTCTCTCTCTCTCTCTCTCTCTCTCTCTCTCTCTCTCTGTCAAAAATAAATAAACATTAAAAAAAAATAAAAATCCTAAAAAGGGCCCAGATGAGCTAATTAAGCTGCATCCTGTATCACTAAAGCCTACAATGACAAAAGTACAGACAATACTGGCTGGATACCAGGCGTGCTGACCAGTATCTGGTTGGTGAACGCGGGGGACCTAGGCTTTGGCTACCTGCCCCATTGTCCATGAGTAGAGGCAGGTTATGCTCAAGAGGGTCAGGGAGAACAAGGGTAACTCTCTTTCATTTCAACCAAGTAAGAACTAACTTATAAATGAAAGAATAGACCCAATTTTCCAAAGTACTTTCACACCTACTGGTCTCCAATATGGGCAGAATGAGTACCATCATCTCTCACCAATATAAAGCAGTCATCCTTTGGCTCAGGTAGTTCAGCTCAGATGGCAAGAATTGGAGAGATGGTCTACACATTGTTTCAGTTGTGGCTGTAGAATGAGGAAGTGGGGAAGGGCTAGGTTTCCAGGTGCCTCCATGCCACTGGGGGAGGAAGGAGGTAGGTTTCTACGCCAAGTTAGAATACTCTTTATTTTGTTGGTTCATCTTCCCTCTCCTCTCCCTCTTATGCTGCCCTGGCTGCTGGGTTTCCAGCTGAGCAACTGCCATAGCAGCTCAGCATCCCCTACCCCGCCCCAAGGTGATACACTCAGGTAGGCTTGGGCATCTCACTGAGACAGGCTATAGTGAGGCTGTCTAATCATTGCTTGCCTGTGGGGCTGGTCCCCTCTGCTCCCCAGGAACATCAGTGCTGCTCTATTTCTCCATTTCTCAAATCCTCACATGGAAAGCCCCGATCCACTTTCTACTCCATGAGCTTAGCTGAGTTTAATGGTTCTTACCCATTTTAGAATCGTAGATCCCTTTTTGAAAAGCTGATGAAACTTCTGGATTCTCTCTCTCTCTCCAGAAGAAGAAAGAAATCATGTGCTCATATCCACACCACTTTGCCAGTAGTTTCTGGGGTTTCCTGGGACCATAGGCTGTCCTTCCATTCTTGAGGGACCCTGGGCCCTGGGGCAAGAAGGCCCACCTTAGCTTCCTGCTGTTGTCGCGTATGCATTAACCATTGCCTATCATGAGAGAGGGGCGACCTTGAAAACCGTAAGGTCACATGCACTTGTCAGGGAGCAGTGTTTTTCTTTCTTTAAATTCTTCACTCAGTGAGTTGGCTTCTTACTTAACTCTTCACCTGGTTGAAAGTTGGCCCAACAAGTGTTGGGACAAGATGTTGAGAGGGGTCCAGTGTTGATGGGAATCAAGATCTAAGCATCACAGACCATTGAGTGCCAAAGGGTCTTTGGAGTGGGCTGAGCCGACCCATTGACTTTGCAGATTGGAGGCGGAAGCTCAGGCAATCTCCCACAGGGGAAGTGAGTCAGAGACTTATCACCTACTTTACTTCTGCTTCTCCCTGGAAGGAGGTCTTAGGATTTGATGGCACCTGGACCCTCAGGGGTCTGGACTTCTTCCACAGTTTTTCCCTGGTCTACATTCAGGGGCTGGCTTACTCAAGGTGCACAGTAGAGGGAATGCCCTGTCCTTCAGCAAACTGTCCTTCCCTTTGATGATGCTAAGGGAGAAAGAGAAAGAAAACAGCGAGCTGGCAAGAATTGGCTCCCACGTGCTGGATACAACTGTGCATGGAAACCAGAACCTGTATAGAATTAACTTTCAACAAACTGAGCATACAAGGCATGTCAAGGATTTTAGCAGCTTGAGTCAAATGCGTGTTCTTCCCCTTGAGGTAGTGGGGACACGAGAGGGGGTGGGGTCAAGGATCTCTGCATGTGGCCTTTGTTGCCTTAGCTCCATCTCACAGCAAAGACTCTGGAGCCCCCTTCTAGGACTTTCCAGCTCCCACCAAGTTCCTGAGACTTCTCAAGCCCTAGAGGGGCCCCTGTGAGCTGTTGAGGGCTTTACAGCAGGACACGGGCACATGGTGGCTTCGGGTGGAATGTGGCTGGGTTTTCATGCTCTCCCTGGTGTCATTGGCTTATGGGAGGAAGCTACAAAATAAGCCCCTTTGCCACTTGTCAAACCTACAGCAGATGTGCTAGGCCAGCTTCTGGTCTGGCAGCATGCCTGTGGCCCCAGGGAAGAGAACATGACCAGGTCTGCCCAAGGCACACCTGCCAAAACGCTTGGCCAATTCACAGCCCAGTAGCACTGATAACCCATGACACCCGCAGGCCATCTAGTGGGATCCTGCTCATTTCTGTTAGCTCTTTATACACATCTTTAAATTTTGTCTTATCTTATCTACAGAATGGCATTCACCAGATGCCTAGTTTTAATTTGACTTCTCCAGAAGAAAGCTGGAGGGGCAGGCCGGCAAAAGGGAGAAGTGCTATTCACATAACCTTGGGAAGATTATGAAGTCTTCTGCATGACTAGAATTCTCTCCCCCAGAGCAAATAACTTTCTATGATAAATATGCTGCATGTTTAGCAAGAAACGTACCAAAAAAAAAAAATAGATAAAAAGAAAAGGGTCAGTGTGAAGTTCCACCTTCAAAATATGACTTTGAAGAAATCAAGACACTCTATACAGGTCTATACAGGTTTGCTAAGATAGATGATTTGCGTTTGGGCCAGACGTGGCCTTTGGCAAACATTGCTCTGGCTCCAGATCATTTCCCGTTGATCTTCCACAAATGATCAACCAAGGTCATCGGGTGATCCTTGAGACTCCATCGCATTTTCTCCTCTGAAATATGTTTTTAAAAGTCTACTTGTAGTTATGCTATATTTGTAATCCGTAATGTAGTCACTTAACAGCACTCCTTCATTCAAGAAAGCATTTAGTGAGCTCCCATTCTGTGCCACGCGTTGCCTGATACACTGAAATACAGGGGTGAGCAAAATCCAGGCCAGTGGGGAGCAGAGGGGCATCAGCCCAACCCCCAGGTATGTCCAATTACAGACTGGCCAGTGTTGGAAGAATGAGGTGCAGGACAAGCCCTTAACCTCTGGCAGATGCACACCTAAGTTTGTATTCAGCCTGCATCCGTTTTTAATCTGCCTTTTCAGTGAGAAAGAGGAGAGTACTTCGGTCCAGCCTATCTTTGCTGAGAAGTACGTGGTACAGGGCATGTATTTGCTAACATGACTGAGGAAATGAGGGCCCCTGAACAGATAATGTCCACATTGTGGGGCAAAGGCGCTGGTAAAGAGACATGCAGGGGAGTCTAGGAGCCCCTCAACAGCCAGCCTGGATGTCAGACAAGGTTTCCAGGGTGCATAATGGTTAAAAGATGAATGCAGGGGTGCCTGGATGGCTCAGTCCATTAAGTCTCCCACTTCAGCTCAGGTCATGATCTCATGGGTTATGAATTTGAGCCTTGCATTGGGCTCTGCACTGATGGTACAGACCTGCTTGGGATTCTCTCTCTTCCTCTCTTTCTGCCCTGCCTCAAAATTAATACACACACACACACACACACACACACACACACACACACACAGGTGAATACAGGGAAATGGCCCAGCAAAGGCAGGGAGCACACGCCAGTCAGAAGGCATAGAGCTTGTGGCACAGCTCAGCCTTGGACACTTGCTGCTGGATGTGGAAGACCAGGAGAGAGTGACCTGGGGTAGAGTGAGGGTCAGGGGGTCAGATTTACCTTTCTGCATTGGTCCTGGGGCAGGGACACCCTGACAGTCCTGTGACCACCCAGACACAAGGGGCACTGGCCACGGCCATAAAAAGAGGGGACAGGACCCTGACACCTCTAGCAGACTGAATGTGAGGCCCTCACATTGGGGCGGATTCCAGTTTTGTTCTGATTTGGAGAATGGGTGCGTTTTCATGCCACTGAGCTAGAAGGGAGAATCAGCAGGCCGAGTGGGGCCTGAGTGGGGAGCAGGCTCACTTTGGGGGCAGCTGGAATGTGAGAGTTGGCAGTGGGGAGAGGTGTTGGGTGCCCTGTGGCTTACCGGGGAAGGAGCAGTCAGGGCCAGAGCTCCAGGTCTGTGTGGGAAGTGGTTCTAGCCAGAGCTGGCCTCAGGGGGTGCACCAGGACAGCTGTTCCAGCGTTTAAAATACTGGTCAAGAGCCTCTGCCTGGAGCATCTCTCCCCGGCCCAGTGCACTCGGCCTCAGCACCCAGCCTCGGCCACTGTGGTCCCTCCTCTGGGGTCCTGTGTGTTCTCGTCACCAGCAGCGAGAGGGGAGGTCTGGCCAAACCTGGGCTCTCAGATCCTCCTTCTGCAGGACAGCCTCATGGATTTTCAAATATTTAAAACTCTCAGCCCTGATTAAGGCCATGATTTAAACCTGTGTTACTCTCTAAGGACAGCCGTAACAGATGATCACAGACCGGGTGGCTTGAAACAATAGAAATTTATCGTCTCACAATCTGGTGTCCAGAAGTCTGAACTCAAGGGATCGACATGGCGGTAGCTCCTCTGAAGGCTCTCGTTGAGAATTGTTTCTTGCCTCTTCCAGCTTCTGGTGGCTCCAGCTGCTCCTGGGCCTGTGACTGTGTCCCTCCCACCTCTGCCTCTGTCTCTGTCTTCCCAAGGGCTTGTCCTCTTGTGTCTCTAATCTCCCCTGCCATTTTTTTTAATGTTTATTTTATTTTTGTTGAAAGAGAGAGAGAGAGAGAGCAGGGAAGGGACAGAGGGAGAGGGAGACAGAGGATCTGAAGCAGGCTCTGCACTAACAGCAGAGACCCTGATGCAGGGCTCAAACTCACGAACCGTGAGATCATGACCTGAGCTGACTAACTGACTGAGCCACCCAGGCGCCTCTCCCCTGTGTTCTTATATGGGGACATTTGTCATTGGAATTTAGGGCACATCCAAATAATCCAGGGTGATCTCATCTGGAGCTCCTTAACTTTAATTACTTCTGGGTGGACATACCTTTTGAGAGGCCACCATCAACCCACTGGAAAACCTACAGAGGGCGAATTACAAGCAGGTTCTTTCTTGTGTGCAGCATTTCCCCCTTCCTTCAATGCAAAGACCTGAAGATTTGACGATCAGCCTGTTCTCTTCGTAAGGAGGTTGGGCTCAACTCTTACCAGTCATACATAGACACTAAATATATTTTATTGTGCTCCAGGTCCATTCATTTGCAGTCTTACTTGAGTTTAGTTTAGTTCTAGTCTGTGGCCTTGAAAGGTAGATCATGCATGCTACTGTCTCCTCCCCTGCATCTTTTCCCAAGAGAAAGGCAGAACACCTCCCAGGGAAGTTCTGAGGGATCTGGATAGGTGACAAGTGAAGCTTCAATGTAAATGGACAGCCCAGGTACACTACCAGAGAAATATTATGAAAAATACTTGAAACCCCACAAAGGATCTTAGGTTGCCTTTTCTAATAAAGATAATCATGTGGATAAGGGAAACTAGCCTCAGCCTCCCTCCCAGGCTTGATACTCACTATCATGACCACTTCACTGTTCCACCATATTTGTTCTCGAGATCTGCAGAAGAATCTATTCCGTGAGTGATACCTCCTTGGAGATCCTAAACCATGTATCCCTTTCTCGTGAATCACATCACTCTTCATGGGTAACCCCTTTAGCAAGGACAGGTACAGATACTATTTGAAGGGAGAGCTAATGTTTCAGTCACGTGGTTTGGGTCATCAGCACTCTGACCTTCCTAGACAGGCCATTGGACCCTGGGTTCCAACCTGAGGGCCATCTACAGAATTCTGTATCTGAGCTGGGGCACAGGGGAGGGTGCTTTGGTCCTGGATGGGACCCAGTGGTACTTCTGCATCAGAAACACAGTAAAACTCAATGCAACTTTGTTGAGCAAGCAACTGAATATGCAACCACAGGGAAATCAGGGCAGGTAGACCTGGCAAAAGGCAGGATACAGGAATCCAGGATCCTCTTGTACTTCTCTGTGGTTGGCTGAGAAACGAGGCAGTGATTGGAGCCAAGAGAAAGAAAATGGGAAGCCCAGACCAAGTGACTACTGGCTGAATCAGTCTGTGACAGTAGGGTCACCCGTGATTCCATCTGAATAATTTGTTATGTTCAGTTCCATTGGCCTGACAGTGCCTCACTGGCTGTCAAAGACTCATAATGACCTGGCACAGGAGAGAGGGCTGTCCCTGAGACCACGCTAAAGAGAGAGCCCCAAACTGTGCCATGGAACCTGTGCCATCACAGCCTACCCTCAGAACTTGTGTTAACGTTGGGTTATTACCCAGAGTCCAGTCATGATTCGAGCCAGGATGCCCATGCTCTTTCATCCCACTAGGGGACTATTTTGTGACTTCTGGCGACATGCTTTCCCATGTCACCTGATTTGGGGAAGTCACCCACTCGGGCTTGGAAGAGAGTTCACTTCCTCCTTTGTAACTGTAGGTGGGGCCTGGTGACCATAGAAGTCAGAAGGTGCTGGAGGGTAGTAAGATGGGTGGTGAGTCAGTGGGGCAAGATGGATGGGAACATCCCAGGGAGCTTGGAGCCATCAGTGGGATACATAACACCTTATTCTGTAATGGGATATTTAGCAGATTAGGAAATATTACCTTAGGTATTTTATAAGTCAATATTTCTGGTTCAGGCAGTGATACTTGGGGAAGTTGCAAAATGCCATCAGAGAGTGTTATGAACAAAATATCTTATTGTATAGTTTTCATAGAAGTATCTCTCCATGGGAATTATACATTATCTAGGACTTGGGGTGGGGGTTAGTTTTAGTACCTGGTCTGAAATTGTTTTTGAGAGGCTTGTGGTGTTTCTTTCTTTCTTTTTTTTTTTTTTTTTAAGTTTATTTGTTTGGAGAGAGAGAGGGAGAGTGCAAGCAGGGGAGGGGCAGAGATATAGAGATAATCCCAGGCATGCTGTGCACCATCAGCATGGAGCCCCATGTGGGACTCAAACTCACGAACAGTGAGATCATGACCTGAGTGGAAGCCAGGAGTTGGGCACTTAACCAATTGAGGCACCCTGGCACCCCTGTTTGTAGTGTTTCTAAGGAACCTGGTCTACTGGAGTCTCATGTACAGAGCTCATTAGTGGTGGGACAGGCTGTGGTACTTCTTCATAAGCATTTGGTCCTGTCAACGAAGGCTGCCTTGCAGATCAATCCCCACCCTTAAATATAAGGCTGGGTATGGGACTGTTCCACTTTCCTCCCTCAGGACAGTGTGGGGAAGTCGAGGCCAAGAGAGGTCTGAGGGAAGGTATCTTGCCCCTCTACCATTGGGTGCTTTTATTCCCTTCAAGAGTTGCCTTGGGTGTGGCTCCCACAGTGGGCTGTGGCAGCCGTGGAGCTGAGCCTGACCATCTTTGCCTGGCCTCCAGGTCACCCTCGGCCTCCACTGCCCCACCCTTGAAGCTCCCAACCCCCCCTTTCCTCCTCTTCTACCTTCCCTGCCCTGTGCCACCATCTGCTACCTCAGAGCCTGCATCACACTCTGGGCTGCTTGATGGGGGGCCCCCAACTAGAACACAAACTCCCAAGAGCAGGACCCAGGCACCCTCATCCTGCCTGTCTCCACCCCAGCACCAGACTGAGCCCCAGAGGGAGCCATTACTGAATCAGACCATGGCAGCAGGACCAAGAAAATGCTTCACCTCAGGGCATGGGAATTCTTTTCCCCATGATCTTTTAAAAGTTAAAAAAAAAAAAAAAAAACTCTTCCACCTTGAAGAACTCTTAAACACACACACACACACACACACACACACACACACACAGATGTGAGCGCTTTATGTACAGCAGTTCATATGCCAGTGCCCACTCATGACAACCCATTATGATGCCCATTGTACAGATGAGCAAACTGAGGCCAGGGAGGTTACCAGACCGCTCTAAGTCATACCACTGGTGAGTATGGGACTGGGTTTTGAATCTAGGCAAGGAGGCTCCTAGATTCCTGCTCTTAAATACCAAGTATACTCCCTCTCAAACTATTTTCCTTGGTGGTGAAGGCAAGTTATGCCAAATGAAGATTTATAAAACCCTGAAAATAATTTAGAAATTTTAAATTAGCAATAATATCACCAACAAAGATTTGCTGCTATTAATGTTTTACTGTACCTCTTTCTAGATCTTTCTCTGTGCTTGTTTTGGTACCATGTTGCCAGTGGCTGCTAAAAATTCCAAAGTATGGATTACTATAATTTACTTATTCCTGTCCTTTCTGTAGAATATCTTGCTTCCAACTGCCAATAACCATTTGATCAATTGCTCTGCTCTCACCATTCTTATACATGGAGTTCCTTCATATTCTGGACAAGGGTCACCAGACAATTTGCTGGCAATTCCACAAAGTCTTTTTTTGCTTTTTTTTGTTTTTGTTTTTGTTGGATTTTTGTCATTTTAATAGAACGATTTCAAAACCTATGAGAGTGGCACTGTTTTCCCTGCCACATACACAGACAAGTTCTCAGATTTAAATATTGTCACTAGGAGTGAAAATGTCTCCTTGGTGTTTACCATCCAAGACCCCTATGCCACAGATATTCATGAAGAAGGACACCTGTAGCACCCACAGAGAAGCTACAGGTGATCATGAGATCCTCTTTAAAATGAAGAGTAACCTCATTTCTCCCTGCCAGGTGAAATGGCTCCAACAACAAGAAGTTAAACGCAGGGTGAAGAGGCAG
Organism: Herpailurus yagouaroundi; assembly: GCF_014898765.1. NCBI lineage: Eukaryota > Metazoa > Chordata > Mammalia > Carnivora > Felidae > Herpailurus > Herpailurus yagouaroundi. The sequence goes on along the minus strand of NW_024412416.1, from coordinate 19,783,885 downwards.
GTGCGAGGTGACCCTCAGGCCCTCTATTTCAACGACCCCATTTGGTCCAACATGTGGTACATGGTGAGTAGGGTGTGGGCCTTGCTGCCCCCAGGGCGTCGGCAGCGCTGTGTTCCCGAGATGGGTTCAGTTCCCCCAGCAAAGTTAAATTCTCACGACAACTCGAAACAGACACACTTCATATGGGTGAGAAACCCCTACTTTTTAATGCTGGGTAGCACAAACTTTCTCATGAAAATTTTTTAGAAATTATGTGAAAGTCTCCAGGGGGTGGTGGTGGAGCCCTTGAGCAGGAGAGTGATTTAAGGCAAACTCAGGACTAGTAGTGAAATGAGAGCCCCGCCCCCCCCCCAAAAAAGGGAGATAATGCCCTGGGAAAATGGGCAGGTAGATTGCCGGGTGCAGAAAGCATGTGGAGTGCTTCCTGGAAATGCGTGGGAGAGTCTCTCTGCTAAGGCATGGAGAAATGTTTCCTCCCCTACTGCATTTACACGGTATGGTATGTCTATCTCATGCCACAGTATGGGCGCAAGGAGTGCCCATGCTGGGGGGGCTTTGTGTCTTCTGTGCCTACAGCACTGTGGCGACAAGAACAGCCGCTGCCGGTCAGAAATGAACGTCCAGGCAGCGTGGAAGAAGGGCTACACGGGCAAAAATGTGGTGGTCACCATCCTTGATGATGGCATAGAGAGGAATCACCCCGACCTGGCCCCGAATTATGTAAGTCAAACCCAGAAACGTGCAAGGATATTCAACCATGCTAGTCATTAAATAAATCCAGATTTTAAAAACCATAAGGTGCCATTTCTCTCCCATCACCCACTGTAGTAAACAATATAGAGGGACACCTGGGTTAAATGTTGGACTCTTGATTTCAGCTCAGGTCATGATCTCATGGTCATGAGATTGAGCCCCGCATTGAGCTCTGTGCTGAGCATAGAGCCTGCTTAAGATTCTTTCTCTCCCTCTCCCTCTGCCCCTCCCTCATTCATGCTCTAAACAAACAAATAATACAGAAAACCATGTTGAGAAGGATTGACAAACCATACTTCCCTCTGCCTCCTGGAGCCCAGGATTTCACAGAACAATTTTTTTAGATGTTTGAGGAGTCACATGTACTTCTGGGAATAGATCCTAAAGAATTCAGAAACACTTGTGTGGATGATCGTCATACTAACATGAGCAACAAGGAACAGGACGTGATTAAAGCCTGGGCCCTGGACCCAACTGCCTGAGTTCCTATTCTGGCTCTGCAGCTGATTAGCTCTGAGACCTTGAGCAGGTTGCTTCACTTCTCTGTGCCTCAGTGTCACCGTCTGTAAAATGGTATCTCATCAGGTTATCGTAAGGATTAAATGTCTTCATAAATGTCAAGAAGACAGCCTGGCGCATAGTGAGAATGAGAAATGCATTCAGTATCCTAAGGACCCTGAGTACCTAACAATGGTTAAGTCAACCATGTCGTATCTGTTTCATAGACCTCATGCGGCCCTTTAAAACGACAGTTTTGAAGTCAACAACTGAGGACTTTTATGTGTTTTAGAAGGAAGATATGAAATTATATGAATACTATGATTATGGGTATATAAACAAAGACATACATATTAAAAGTATACGACGAAGGAAATTCTGATACATACCGCAAAATGGATGAACCTTGAGGAATTCAGTGAAATAAGGGGCGCCTGGGTGGGTGGCTCCGTCAGTTAAGCATTTGACTCTTGATTTCAACTCAGGTCATGATCTCACGGTTCATCAGTTTCAGCCCCAAGTTGCCCTGAGGCGCAGAGCCTGCTTGGGATTCTCTCTCTCACTGTGTCTCTGCCCCTCCCCTGCTTGTTCTAAATAAATACATACATACATACATACTTAAAAAAATGAAAGAAGCCAGTCACGCACACACACACACACACACACACACACACAAGAACCCCAAATACTGTATGATTCTGTTTATCTGAGGCACCTAGAGAACTCAAATTCATAGAGACAGAAAGCAGGGTGGGGGTTCCCAGGAGCTGGGGGAGGGGGAGGCTAGTGTCTGATGGGTGCAGGGTGTCAGTTTTGTAAGACAAAGATGTCCAGGGATGCATGGTGGTGATGTTGAGTAACCATTGAAGTCTGATGCTATTGAACTTTATACTTTCAAATGGTTAGGGTGGTACATTTTGTTGTGTGCATTTTACCACAATAAGAATATATGTAAGATGAAAATTATCATACGAGAGCACCAAGTGTGTGTTTTTCTCTAACTTTCTAATAGTTGCATAAAAACATTTAAAGCATGCTTTAATTTCCCTCAGTCATTAAGATTTCATCTCTTAGGATTCCTACGCCAGCTATGATGTCAACGGAAATGATTATGACCCATCCCCACGATATGATGCCAGCAATGAAAATAAGTATGTCACTTTGTCTCCTCTTTCCTTACTTGCCTGTCCCTCTCCCTACAGAATCACTATTGAACTGGCCCCCAGTAGGGATTCCAGAAGGGTGATGGGGCAGCCTGGCCAGTGTCTGGGACTAACCCGGGAGCCAGAAGCCAGACCCGCACAGCTCTTCAGGCCCAAGACACCTTCTGTGGACTTTGTGTCTTAGGGAAGAAGCAAGAAATGAATGTTCAGCTAGAAATGGATGTTGGCCAACATTGTTCCTGTTTCCAGCCTTTTCAGAATATTGGAAAGGAATAGGCCTTGAATCTAGTGGTCTCCATGACCAATTGTGTTAAGACAGCAGTTGGGCCTATTGGAACACAGAGGTCACATGCTGGGCTTTTTTTGTCGCCACTTGTGACCTTATGAGAGAGGTGGGGCATGCATGAGGGATGTTGGATAAATCTGGGTTCAAACCCCAGCTCTACCATTCCTGGCTGTGTGGCTCCTTCTCAGTCTCTTAGAGATTTTGCAGTGGACACAGTGCTCCCTATCTCCCAGGGTTGTAGGCGGGCGAGCGGACAGGCGAAGACCGCATACGCATATTGTGGGCGTGCAGCCTCCATGGTTTTTCCCATCACTTTGCAAATGAAGGCGGCAGGATCTGGAGAGCTAGGTGACTTGTGTGCTGTTAGTGGCAGTCCTGGGGGTAGCGTCCAGCTTCGCAAACCTGCTCCTGGGAGTTCACTTTGCTGCGTCCTGCTTTTCTTCTCTCTGCTAGCGTGCCCCATGCCCTAAGCTCTTACCATCCCTCCAAAAATATTTAGAGGAAAAGAACAAAAGCCCTTTTCTTCCCTCCCTCTTCTAACATGATGCTTGCCAAGGTGCATTCTCCCTCCATATAGTGTTTTGCTTTTCTGTAGAGTCCCTGGTGAGGTTCAAATACTGGTGCCCTCTCTGTGCTGTGCAGGGAGGTTTGGCCAGGCTCATATGTTCAACACAACAGACACAGAGCTCCCCAGAGCCCGCCAAGGCCCCAGCCCTGAGGGCTGCTTTCCTGCCTCACGTCCCAAGGTGCCCCTTCCTGCTCAGCAGCGAGCACGCCTGGGGCACAGGGTGCCTCATTTCCCCGCCACACATCCAGGGGGCAGGGAGGAATGATCCAGACGCGATGCAGTGACCCATGAAGGATAGGATTGAATCTGGGCGAGACATGGAGCTCCGTGACACTGTGAACAGCCCTGGCCGTGGGGCCACACGAGGTCCGCAGAAGGACAAATGACCCCCCCACCAGAGGGTAGCACGCAGACCGAGGACTCTTTTAAAAGACGGTTTTAAATTTGAATCAATGATTCTAATCCCCTGTGGACCCTCCTCAAAGATGTGCTGCTTAAACTCGCCCGTATTTTGGCCTCTGCTAGAGGAATTGCCTGGATGCAGCACGTTGGAAAATGGAGTCATTACCGAGGAAAGCAATTTGTTTTTTTCTGGTAATTTCTTCATAGTCCCTCCGCTACTGTTGAGTGTCCAATTTCGAGCACTCTTCCTCAGCTCCGGCTTAAATGGCCATGGAGGTGAAGGGGGGGCTCTCTGCAAGTGAGCATGGGGGTGGCAGGTACACAGGGAACACATTTGTTCTTTCTTCCGTCCCGTCAGCCGGGCAGATGTTTACACCACACCTGCAGTGTGCCAAAAGCGGTGTGTTGTCAGTCGTGTGAATGCATAGCTCGGGGTGGGGGAGCCCGGGGACCCTGGGTGCTGGGAGCAGGAGCCCCTCACTTCGGCCTGGGGGTTATGGGGAAGAGCCACCCCTGAGCAGGTGCTCGCAGTTTGCGGGGTGGCGGGAAGGTCCTGTTTGTCTGCCTGTCCGTGCCGGTGTGGCGGGGACAGGACCGCCCAGGTCTATGCAAACCCTGGCCTGATGCCCCCTCCCAGAGGAGCCAGCCATGGGGGGCAGGGTAAGTGGTGTCGAGGAGAGAAGGAGGCAGGACATAGGCTTTCGTGTCCCATCTGGACTTAGGGATAACTGACTGTCCTTGTAGGAGACCCGAGCCTTGCACCGAACCCGCTACAAATCGGGGGGCTGAGCCCTGACTCTGTTTTCTGCTCTGCTTCAGACACGGCACCCGGTGCGCAGGAGAGGTCGCTGCTTCAGCCAACAACTCATACTGCATCGTGGGCATAGCATACAATGCGAAAATAGGAGGTAAGGTCCGGGAGCACACAGCCTGGGAGCTTCAGGGCCCGCTGCAGGGGCGCTGGGGGTCCCTCCCTGCAGGGCTCAGCAGCTGTGCCTCTGGCCTTGGCCTGGCCACAGCCTGAAGCCTCGTGCCCGTGTGCCACGGCCACGCAGCCAGCACTCAGTGCTCAGGACCTGGAGGCAGAGGCATCGCTCACTGTTTTGGCTGAAAAGCCATCAGAAAGGCACCCTCTCTCTCTTTTCCGATCCTGCTAGTCTGACTCACCATGGTCAACCAGACCACGTTGGTTCCCTGCTGCTCACAGCCCTATGGCGGCTCCCTGTGACATTCACAACCCACTGTACTGTCTTTACCTGGGATCAAGGCCTTTCATTGCCCCAACTCCTGCTCGAGCCTGGTGGCCCACTTCTCCTGCCCCTGCCCCTCAGCATTAGCCAAAGGACATTTGTCATAGTGTCCCCCAGTCACATGTGCTCTTCCCAATTTACGCCTGGACTTGGAACATTCTTCCCATCACCCCAAAGAACTCTCCCCGCCTCTCCCTTTGGCTCAGTCCACTCATGACTTATGGGCAGCCCATGGCAACTCTGCTTCATGAAGTGTCCCCTGAATGTAGCTGTCCTGCCATCTTGTTCACTACAGGCAATGGGGGTCAGCTCTTCCAGGTCCCTGTAAGGAGCAATGTCAAACAGTTACGACATGGTTGACTTAACCGTTGTTAGGTACTCAGGATCCTTAGAATACTGAATGCATTCCTCATACTCACTATGTGCCCAGCTCTCTTCTGGACAGTTATGAAAACCCCAGGTGTTTCTGCTTCCACTTTTGGGCTTCCCCATTTGTGAGTGAAGCCACCCTTGCTAGGAGAAGGCTTGAGAACAGTCTGCCTTCCCCACCTGAGCCTGGCAGTTTGACAATTCAGACTGGCAGTCAGCAAGTACTCCGAGGTAATGAAATGACTGGGAACTGAGCAGGTACATGCCATGAGCGTGAATGGTCCCTGACCGTCCAGATGGTTTGGGGGCACCACTGTCCTCACATGGGACTCTCAGTTTGGAGGTGCTCATGCTCATTCAACGGCATGCGAGGATGCTGCCTTCCCTGCTGCTTTGCCTTTGCTCAGATGACTTTGCCTTTTGTCTTTGACCCCCTCAGGCCTACTATGAGCCGCATAGGTGGAGAGGTTGGGCCATGGGTTCTCTGGATCACCCAGTCCTTAGGGGACTTCTTGAATTTTGAAAAGAGAGTCCTCAGCTTTTACTTAACTAGTATGCCCTGCCTGCCCTTTCCCTTGGAAATCTTTGAAGTGACTCGGATTTATCATTTTATGATAGCATTAACCACCAAGGGTATGTCCGGCAGACCAAATCTGGACACTCTGTCACCTGGATGCTCCTTTGTGGACAGATGTTGAGATGTTTTAAGTTCTCCCTGGAGGTTCTAATGCATGAATACTCCTAAGAAGTCTCTCCATGAACTGTAGGACCAGGGTGACCCTGGAACCAATCCCACTCCTACTACCCACTAGCTGTGCGTCCTTGGACCTCTCTGAGCCTCGGTTCCTTCACTTGTGGAGGAAGAATGGCAGAGTCAGCTGGCCTGCTGGGTCTGTTACAAGGATGAAGTGAGATGCCATGCATGAAAGCATTGGCTCAGGGCTAAGTCTGCAGGGAGCCTCTGAACAATTCCATTCCTCCTTCTGGAACTCAGAGGCAGAAAAAAAAGTGATTTGCGCTGTTGTAAGTGAGAGGTGAACCCCACCTTTGGGGTTGTCTGAGCCCTGCTCCCCCAAAGACCCTGGACTGGTACCACTGACATTCTCTGGGAGCTATTAAAAGTGCAGAATCCTAACCCCCATCCCAGACCTACTGAGTCAGGATCTACATTCTAATAAAATCCCAAGAGGGTGTGACAAAAATGACAGTTTGAGAAGTGCTGGTGTAGAGGGTTCTGGAGTCAGGCAGATAGGTAACACCTATATTGTGGACTGCGATGAGCAGCCAGCAGAGTTAACGGAGATAAAGAACCTCCAGAGAAGTACACATGAATATGGTTTGTTCTTGCTCAAAGAGATTTGCTCCATACTCATTACAAAATTGTATACCCAAGTTGCCCAAATTCTGAAGAGATCACTTCTATGACCAGGGCTGGAGGACAGGAATATATTTTAATAATGCATTTAATATCTTTGAGCATGAACTGTACACTATGATACTGTGCTCACCATCAAAGGGGAGAATAAGGATAAGACCGACACAACCCGGGACCCCCAGGAGCTCCACGGGTCTTTGGGATGAACAGCGTGAACACAAAAGACAGTATGGGACCAAGTACTGAAATGACAGAGGCAGACGGGGTCCCAAGCGTGGCAGGGCAAGCACCTAGTGAGGGAAGAATCACAAGGACACGGCACAAGCTCAACACGGTAGAATTCAACTGGGAATGGAGGAAGTGCAGCTGACAAAATAGGATCTGCAGCATGGAGCGTGCCACAGAGGGTTAGGGGCCATGGGGTGGGGCTGGCCATGGAGGGGCAAGCTGGCATTGACCCGGGGAACTTGTGGCACCTATGTCCCGAAAGATGCTTGTACACGGGCAGCCACCCCTTCTTCCTCCAAGCCCACCCCTGGACAGGGCAACCTTCAGGCACCCCTAACAGACTCCCTCTCTGAGTCTGCATACCACAGAATTTCTGTGAGATGCCCATGGAACTGACCATGAGCTTGGCCCTTTAACTTTTTGTTGTTGTTGTTAGCTGTTGCTCGAGAAATTAAAGCGTTATCCTAACTTATTCCAATCTACCTGGAATTACTAGTATACTACTTCATGTATCATGTATGAGCCTAAAACAGATTATTTGAATTCACACTCACTCTCATCCTTTGTGCTGTTGTTTTTATATTTTACTTCATGTGTTATAAACCCATATGCATTGTTATTCTTGCTTTAAACAGTTGACTTGGAAAATATTAATGGCAAGGAATACATTTACCTACATATTTACCATTCCCAGTGCTCATCCTTACTTTCTAGCTTTGGATTTCTATCTGCTTTCAATTTTTCTTTAGCCTGAGAATTTCTTTTCATGTTTTTTGAGGTGCAGGTGTACTGGTAACAATTTACTCTGCATTTATCTGAAAATGTCTTTATTTTGTTCTCATTTTTTAAAGTTTATTTATTTTGAGAAAGAGAGGGAGAGAGAGAGCACACACAGGCAAACAGGGGAAGGGCAGAGAGAGAGGGAGAGAGAGAATCCCAAGCAGGCTCCGTGCTGTTACACAGAGCCTGACTCAAGGCTTGATCTCACAAACTGTGAGGTAATGACCTGAGCCGAAATCAGAATTGGACACTTAACCAACTGAGCCACCCAGGCACCCCCTATTTCATTCTCACCTTTAATTTATTTTTTAATGTTTATTTTTGAAAGAGAGAGAGAGAGACAGAGCACAAGTGGGAGACAGGGGAGCAGGCAGAGAGAGAGGGAGACACAGAATCCAAAGCCAGCTCTGTCAGCACAGAGCCTGACATGGGCCTCAAACCTGTGAACCATGAGATCATGACCAGAGCCAAAGTCAGACGCATAACCAACTGAGCCACCCAAGCACGCTTTATTCTCATTTTTGAAAGAAATTTTTCTGCACATAGAATTCTAATGTGACAGGTTTTTCTTTCAACACTTTAAAAATGTTCTTACATTGTCTTCTGGCATCCATTGTTTCTGATGATGAGTCCATTATAATCCCTGTTGTTGTTCCCCCTTTATGTAATGTGATTTCTTTTTTTCTTTCTTTCTGTGTTTTGCCTGTGACTACAATGCCCTTTGGTATAATTTTCTTCATGTTTATCTAGCTTGGGGTTTGCTTTGCTTCCTAGTGGCTTGTTCTTATTTTTTGGTCTAAATCAAACGTGGAAAAATTTCTGCTATTGTTTAACTTTTTCTCAACCCTATTTTCTCTCTCCTCTCTTTGGGCATGGATTATAGTTGTTAGATTCCTTGATACACCTTACAGGTAATTAAGGCTGTGTTCATTTTTTTAAGTCCTTTTTTTCTCTGTGTGTTGCAAATTATATGATTTCTATTGCACTATCCTCAGGTCCATTAATACTATCTTTTGTTGTGTCTAGTCTGTTGTTAAATCCATCCAGTGATTTTTTTTTTAAACTTTCAGATCTTGTGCCTTCCTTTTGTCAAAGTCCATTTGACATCTTTTTACTGTTTCCAAATCTTTCCTGAGATTCTTCTTCTCTTCACCCATTATTTCTATCTTTTGTTTTAGATTCTTTAATGTATTTAGAAGAGTTACTTTAAAGACTTATTCTACTAATTCCAATATCTGGGTTATTTGTGGTTATTTCTAATGGTTGAGTTAGGAATAGGGTCATATGCTCCTGTTTCTTTGCTCATGGCTGGTAAATTTTTACTGTGTGCTAGCCATTGTTGTGCTACATTGTAGAGACTGCATTCTATGATCTTTGAATGCTGTACAGTTTTGTTCTAGCAGTCAGCTCAACTTGAACTTGTGATGGTTTGGTTATTAATTTTTTTATGGTTGATCTCTTTCTGATTTGCTCTTAGCCTTAGGGAAAATTCTTTATCCCAACCACATGGTCTTTACTCTTAGATTGTGACCCTTTGGGCATTTCAGTGGAAAGACTGAAATGTTTACCAAAACCTCTTACTTGGCGAGACTCAAACGCCAAATTGACTCCCCTGTAATGGGCAGCAGCTGAAGTATCTGCTCAGCTCATTCAGCTTCCAGCTGTTCTTTTCCTCTTGAACTTCTTAGAGTCTTTCCCAAACATGTTTAGCTCAGGGGACAGCTAAGTGTTTGAGAGGAGTTTATATGTCCTCTTCTGTAGCTCTCATCTTTCTGAGATTTATCTCAATTTCCAGCTGCTCTAGCAGTCCCAAACTCTATCCCATACTCCCCAGGAGAGCTAGATTGCACTTTCCTGCTTGAGTTCTAGCCTCTCCATATGAAGAGAATTGGGGAGTTCCCCCAGAAGAAAAGTTACGTAAACTTGCATCATACCTAATATGGTTCCCGTCTTTCAAGAACTGAATCCCGTGCCTGCCTCTGTCTTCTTCTGGTTGCTTTCCAATGACCTTAAGATGTTGCATTTCTATTTAATAACTATTGTGTTGAGAATTTATAATTATTATTTTTAGAGGAGTTAGCATGATAGAATCTACTGTGCAGTTATTAGAACTAACACTTGTGATTTATATTTCTTTACCAAATAGATGGTGTATTAGGTATCTATTGCTGCTTGACAGTTACTACAAAATGTAGCTGCTTGAACAACAAACATTTGTTATCTCTGCCCCTCCCCTGCTCATGCTCACTCTCTCTCTCAAAATAAATAAATGAATAGACTTAAAAAACACTCATATATACAGATAGATGGATGGATGGATAGTAGATGGATGGCTATGATTTCATTGACATTTGATCATTCTCTACTTGTTTTTAGTAAGATATGTACAGCTTAAAATAAATATAGCTTAATCTTACACAAACATAACACAATTAAATCAAACTGAATAATTGCTGGACTCCAGATTTAATTTTATGTTTACATTTTATTTGTTTAATGTTTAATTTTATGCTTAATTTGATTGATGTAGATGTAACAGAAGAAAAAGAAACTTAACTTTCTTTGAAGTTGAAATGAAGACATTGCTGAACTTCACGTAAACATTTCATTGTAATGAAATATTTTCCAAATAGCCCTTTTCAGTTAGTACAAACAAAACAAAACCCAAGATTGTGAAAATCTTTAAGAAGCCAAAGTTACTTTTCTAATGCCTAATTTGACATTATGTGAATTTTATAGAAAAAAACAAACTTAACTTGAAATGAAGGAATTGCTGGACTTTACATACATATTTCATTATGGTGAAATATTTTCTCAAATAATCCTCTAAGTTTTTTTTTTTTAAAGAAAACCAAGATTATGAAAATCTTTTAAGAGTCTAGGGTTCCTTTTTTTTTAATTACCTGTTTCCCATATTAGATAATTAGTACTTCAGTTTCTTATCACATTCTCACCCTCATACCTTGATTCAGATTTTTGTCATTGTCCTTACATTGTCACGGTTTGATTGTAATCATCTGTCACTGTGATTCTCCCACTTGTTCAGTCTTGCCACCATCATTTTCAGCATGGCATCTCCATTCCTGAATTTTTTTTTTAAGTTTAATTATTTATTTTGAGAGAGAGAGAGCACACCAATGCATGCTACAGGGGAGAGGCAGAGAGAGAGGGAGAGAGAGAATCCCAATTAGGCTCTGTTTTGTCAGCCCGATGCAGGGCTTGGTCCCCCAAACCCTGAGATCATGATCTGGGCCAAAATCAAGAGTCAGACGCTTAACCAACTGAGCCACCCAGGCACCTCTCCATTCCTGAATTATTTCCTTTGATTCATCTCTTAGTTGACTGGATTTCATCACTGAGTGTTTTTCAGGAAAGGCTAACAGGTGCTGTCTCTCCCTAGTTCTTTCATCTTGAGAATGCCCAAAAGTTGCCTTTACACTTGAATTATATCTGTGTTATCTATTATATCCTTATAGAACTTAGCAAACATCCCCCTGTTTGTCTGCTAGATTCAGTGTTGTTTGGACAAGTTTGAGGTCAGCCTGATTTTTCCCCTGGTAGGTGATTTGACTTTTTGGCTTGTGTAAAATTCTTCCTTTAAACATGAAGTCTAGTAGTTTTGCTGGACCACCTATGGATGAGGATTATTCTCTAGCAGCTGTTCTTGGGAATCAATATTATTGAAAAGATCTGGGTATTTTTTTTTTTTATTTCAGGCAAATTTTCTTCTGTTATGGTTTTGAATATTTTGGGCTCTATATATGCAGTTCTACTCTTCATGCATACCATTTATACATATGTTGGATTTCTATTTCTTGGCTTCTATATTTCTTTCTGATCATATTTAACTTTTTGTTTCCTTTCCATTTTATTTATTTATTTATTGTTAATTATTTTTAATGTTTTATTTATTTTTGAGTGAGAGAGGGAGGGAGAGAGATACAGATTCCGAAGCAGGCTCCAGGCTCTGAGCTGTCAGCACAGAGCCCAATGTGGGACTCAAACTCGTGAAGCACGAGATCATAACCTGAGCTGAAGTTGGACGCTTAACTGACTGAGACATATAGACATCCCTACTTATTTATTTTTAATTTTTATTTTTTCAGTTTTTCTCAAGCTTGTCCTCCAGTTCTTTGGGAATTTTGCCAAAGTGTTTTTGCCTAGAGAAAACTCCAATAAAGGCTTTCATTTATTTTTCTTCTTTTTTTTTAAGTTTATGTATTTATTTGGAGACAGCGGGACAGAGGGAGAGAGAGAGGGAGAGAGAGAATCCCAAGCAGACTCCACACTATCAGGGCAGAACCCAATGTGGGGCTCAAACTCATGAACTGTGAGATCATGACCTGAGCCAAAGTTGGACCCTTAAGCAACTGAGCCACCCAGGCACCCCAAGGCTTTCATTTCTAACATTGTTTAATATTTTCCTTCTATTTCTGTCCTAAGGATGAACACACTTTGGACCCCTTTCTTTTGTCTTGTCATGTCTTCATCGAATCCTTATATATCCTTGATCTCTTGCTTCAGAGAGAAATTACATTTTCCTTAAGTTATGGAGAAATGTTTGTTTATATATTTATCATTTTCTTGCACTTATGCCCCCTTTTTCCTTATTTCTTGCAGCATTGTTGCACAGATGTTATGCTGCTCACTTTCTGGTTATTAATAATGACTAGCTGGAGAGTAGGTGAAGGCTTTCTCTCTAGGTCGGTAAGATGCTAGAATATGGGGGGTGAGGGGTGGGAGGAGCAGAGAAGAGAGCAAGGCTGCAGGTATTGAGAACTTGTGTTTGTGGACCCAGATCCCTCTCTTCTGCCAATCTAGTAGCTGAAGAGCTCTCCTCCCCTCGCTAGTGAATTAGCATTAACTCACATTATGCTCACCACAGTGGGGATGGGGCAGAGTTGGCTGTCACTTAACTTTTTCTCCTCCAACAAACCATGTCACAAAAAAAAAATGCCTGTTCTTGGAAAGATGGTGTGTGTCTGTGTGGTTCCTGGTTAGACCTCACTGTTTCTAAAATAATAGACTTTTCATTTTTGCTGTGAAAACAATGCAGTGTGACAAAGAAACATCCCCCCTCCACCAGCCACCCCCCCTCACCCTGCCCCCACCGCCACCCGTGTCCCAGCCACAAGGCCCTCAGGTGCATTACCTACTTTATGGAGAAATGATAAATCCTAGGGAATCACAGAGGCATGTGTCACCTTTATTGTTTTCAGAGAGGAAAGTGGGGGTACTCCAAATTTAATTGGAAGTCCCTTTCATTTCAGAGAAATTTTCACTTTTTTAAGTTTTAAGTTGTACATTGATGATTTGTGCCTTTTTTTCTATATGTAATATTTCAATAAAAATCTGTTTAAAATTTTTTGTGTTGTTAGATTAATCATTTTTGTGACTCTTGGGTTTGGGCTGTTGCTTAGAAAAGCCCAAGATAATAGATTGATTGTCCTGTATTTCCTCTAAAACTTAGTTTTAGAAGAATAGTTCATCTTAAAACTTTTATGGTTTTGTCTTTTGCATTTAGCTTTTTAATTCATATGGAATTTATTTCTGTGCATGGTGTGAAGGAGAGATCTAACTTTATTTTTCTCCATAGTTAATATTTACTGATCTCCACATGCCACCTTGATCCTCCATTGTCTCATTAGTTTCATTAGCCTATTTGTTCTTAATCCCTAAACAATACCTCACTTTTAAGTATATTATAGTTTAAGAGGATTTTTTTTTTTGATAACTTATAGGACAAATTTCTTCTTATGGTTCTTTTTCAAAAATTTCTTGGCTATTCTTGCACATTTTCTCTTTCAGATGAACTTGAGAATCTGCTTGTCAAGTTCCATAAAAAATCCTGTTGGGATTTTGATTGGGATTGCATGGAAATTATAGATTAATTGGGGGAGAATTGACATCTTTACAATATTGAGTCTTCCCACCCAGGAACATGGTATGTTTTTATTTATTCAGGTCTTCTTTGACATCATTTAAAAGTGTTATCGCTATCTTCATATCAATCTGATGCATTTCTTGTTAGGTTTATATCCAGGTTGATTTTTTTTAATTATGTTTTCAATTGGTTATTATTGAAATGAGTATAGGAAAATGACTGATTTGTGTGTGTTGGGTATTTGTATCTGGCCGCCTTAATGAACTCTGTTGGTGCTATTATTTTTTGTTTTCTTGGCTTTTCCAGACAGATGGAAATAAAAGTTCTCTATAAATGTAATGGTGGTTTTTATCTCTTTAATAACTCTCATTTCTTTTTCATGTCTTATTTCAATGTATCGGGACTCCTGATGAATATTAAATAGTGGTGGTTTGTAGGTTTTGTTGTTTTGTTTCCTGCTTATACAGGAATGTTCCTAGTATTGTGCCATTTGTAGATGTCTTCTGTAGGTTTTCTGTAATTATTTTTTATTAAATTAAGGAAATTTTTATATTCCTAGATTTCTAAGAGGTTTGATCAGGAATGGATCTATTGACTTTTATCACATGCTTTTTAAAAAGCATCTACTGAGGTAATTATATTGCTTTTCAAGTTTACTATTTAGTCTGTTTAATTTAGTAAATTACAGTAATAGATTTCCTAACAATGGAAATTTCATTCTTCCATTCTTAGAATAAGTTCTACCTGATTATGAGTATTGTTCTTTTAATACACTGCTTGCCGTGTTCAATTGTTAATGTGTTATACCTGGTTTTTTAATCTTCACTTGTAAGATAGATTGAACTACAGTTACTGTGTTTTGTGATGTCTGTCTCTAGTTTAGGTATCAGAATTATGCTGGTTTTATAGAATGAGTAAGGAAGTTTTCTATCTTTTACTGTGCTCTGAAACAGTCCATATACTGTGGACATTGCCTGCTATCTTAAATGTTGCCAGGGCTGAAAAATCAGTCTGACCAGACAGGGTGACTCTTCAAAGGACTAAGTCTATTCAGGTTTTCTATTTCCCCCTGAGGAAATTTTGGTAGTTAAATTTTCCTACAAAATTATTCATTTCTCCAGATTTTCAAATTTATGACCTATAAATTTAATATTGTATTCTTATAATTTAAAAGACATATCCTCCACATTCATACTTGTAATTGTTCTTAATCTTATTTGTGGCATCTTTCCTTTTTTTCCTTGATTAGACTAGATAAATTTGCTATTGTATGAAATAGGTTTTTTCCCAAGAGCAAGATTTTGATCCTTATTATTATTATTATTTGAGTTTTTTGTTTTCTAATTATGAATTCTACTTTTCTTTTCTTATTAATAATTCCTTTGGCTTTTTAATTTTTATTATTGGTGTCTTTTACTAGCTCCTTGAAAAGAATGCATAGTTCTTATTTTCAGGCTTTGATGTGCTCTAATAAGTAAATAAGTGTTCTATATATTTTCTTCTCATTACCTATCTCTGGCTTTAATTTTACAGTGCTCTTATTGTTATTTGTTGCTGAATAATTTTTTTCAGCTTTGATTTTTCTTTTCAACTCAAGAGTTATTTATAAGGGATTTAAATTTTTTTCCAACTGGATAGATTTTTTTTTGGCACTCCTTTTGTTGCTAATTTTCATTGCAACATGCTATGCTAACTTCATTGCATTGAGATCAGAGACTGTGTTCTGTATAATTTCTGCCTTTTGGAATTTGTTGAGTGTTTCTTTGTGGTGTAATGCATGTTGAATTTTTGTAAATATCCCAGTGGGTTTTTGAAGAGTTTTTATTCTATGCTTATTGAGTACAAAAATCTATATAAACTAGATCAGAGGTTGCAACTGGGGGCCCACAGATTGCCTTGGCCTATATGCGTGTTTTGTGTGACCCACACAAATGTTTTTTTGTTTTTGTTTTTTAACGTAAGCGAATATTTACAAATCAAGGGATTTTACATTAAAATACAGATTTGGAGTTTGTCTTGAAAAATTAGAAGCTCTGGCCATGCTGGACCTCATCACTTCATGGCAACAGTTAGCTGGAACAGTGGCTGTTCTTTCAAAGAGCTGTTCATGTATCTCCCTCACTGCTTAGCTTGATAGACCTGTCTACCTCAGCCATTTGTCCTGCCTTCCTGGTGCCTGTAGGAATCTCTGTCACCTGTGTGCCTGATCAAACTCATTCAAAGGTTTGGGAGTCTTGCACTCCATCTGGTCAGTTTCCGAGAAGGGATGTTTGGGTCCATGGTGACTGTGGATTTGTTGGTTTCTCTCAATCTTTGGTGTATAAATTTCATAGCTATGTTACAAGGCGCACAAATGTTATCATCTCTTGCTGGTGTGATGAATCTTTCTTTAATCACTGTAAAAATCCTCTCTGTTTCATTCTCTTTTTGCCTTTAATTGTTCTTTGGCTGGTAATAATACTGCCATACCTGCTAAGTTATTTTATGATCATTTTCCTCATATATTTTTCATTCTTTTCTTTTATTTTTTTTTAATTTTTTTTTAACGTTGATTTATTTTTGGGACAGAGAGAGACAGAGCATGAACGGGGGAGGGGCAGAGAGAGAGGGAGACACAGAATCGGAAACAGGCTCCAGGCTCTGAGCCATCATCCCAGAGCCTGACGCGGGGCTCGAACTCATCGACCGCGAGATCGTGACCTGGCTGAAGTCAGACGCTTAACCGACTGCGCCACCCAGGCGCTCCTCATTCTTTTATTTTTAACCTTAGTTCTGTAAACGACATGTATCTGGCTTTATTTACATTTTTTGTGTGTGTGTGCAATCTAAGAATTGCTTCAAAGAGAGAACTTGATATGTTCACACCTGTTCTGATTTCAGATGTATTTAGGTTTATATCTGTTACCATATTTTCCTTTCTCTTAATTAACTTACTTAGTTTCTTTATTTTTTCTGTTTTTTCTTTCTTTCTGTTTCGTTACTTCCCTGCCCTTTGCCAGATAGATAAAGTTTCTTTCTCTCTTCTTTGTTCCCTTTCATCCTGATGGCTTGAAATTTCTGTCTTTCTCATCACCTGAAGCACACGTACTTGAATTTATATTCTCCTACACTGTTTAGCATTAATCAGTACCTATCCCCCTTCTCCTGAGCAAAACAAGAACCTTACCATAGTTCTCCTTCCTTCTGCCATCTTATCTTCTCCTTCATCACCTCCCCAAATTGGGGACATCCAGGATTTTCACTCCTTATTGTTATTAACAGGTTTACATTATGCAACAACAGTTATGTCAGCTTAACCATAAAGGTGGACCAGCTTCTTTGGTAACCATTGTCTTGGGTGCTGGGAGAATCCCTAAACTCAGTCTTCCACCTCTCTGATACCCTATCTATTCAGTTGGTAAATATTGAAAATAGGTTCCCTTCTAGAACTTCTGGTTGATGTTTTAAATTAAAGTTTTATTTGAAATAATGGTAGATTCACATGCAATTGTAAGAAATAATACACAGAGATCCAACGTACCCTTTACCCAGTTGTCCATAATGGCAATGTCTTGCAAAACAGCAGTACAATATTACAACCAGGATATTGATACAGATACAGTCAAGATACAGAAAAGTTCCACCACCAAAAGGATCCTTCATGTTGTCCTTTTATAGCCACACCTACTCATGCTGTAACCCCATTCCTTAATGCCTTCACAACCAATAATCAGTTTCCCATTTCTATAATTTTGTCATTTCAAGAATATTATATAAATGAAACTATATACTATGTAGCCTTTGGGATTGGTGTTTTCACCTTACTGTGATTCTTTAGAGATTCATCTAGGTTGCTGTGTTTATCAGTCGTTTGTTCCTTTTTGTTGAAAAGTAGTGTTCTGTGATATGGATGTACCACAGTCACCCATTGAAGGACATCTGGATTGTTCCTAGGTTTGGGTTATTAAAATAAAGCATCTAGAAATATTCTTGTATAGGTTATGTGAAATTAGTCCTCATTTCTTTGGGATAAATACCCAGGAGTGCAATTACTGGGTTGTATAAGTTACAGGTTTATTTTTTCAAGAAACTGGCAAATTATTTTCCAGAGAAGCTGTAGCATTTTACATTTCCACTAGCAATATATGAATGATACAGTTTCTTTGCATGCTTGCCAGTAATTGGTAACATCACTTTTTAATTATAGCCCTTCTGGTGAGTATGTAGTGATATTAATTTTCATTTCCCCAAGGCTAGTTATATTGGAAATCTTTTCATGTGTTTGTCATATATATATATATATATATATATATATATATATATATATATGAAATGTCTCTTCATATTTTTTGTTCATTTTCTAATTGTAATGTTTGATTTTTTTTAACTGTTTAGTGTTGATGGTTTTTTACATATCCTACCTACTAGTCCTTTGATGATTATGTTGCTTGTGAATATTTTCTCCCATTGTGTAGCTTGTGTCTTCATTCTCTTTAACAGGGTTTTTTGCAGAGTAAAAGTTTTAATTTTGATGAAATCCACTTAGCAATTTTTCCTTTTATAGATCGAGGTCTTTGATATCAAAGAACTCCTTGCCTTGTCTTAGATTCCAAAGATATTCTATGGTTTTTTTTGATAAAAGTTTTATGGTTTTATGTTTTACATTTGAATTCCATCTTTGAGGATCCTCTGTGAGTTGATTTTGTATAAGGTGTAAGACAGGTCATGCTTTCTTGTTTTGTTTGCCTATGGATGTCCAATTTTTCCAGCACCTTTTGGTGCAA
Source organism: Herpailurus yagouaroundi (assembly GCF_014898765.1). Classification (NCBI taxonomy): domain Eukaryota; kingdom Metazoa; phylum Chordata; class Mammalia; order Carnivora; family Felidae; genus Herpailurus; species Herpailurus yagouaroundi. The sequence continues at coordinate 19,765,566 of NW_024412416.1, read as the reverse complement.
TGCCTGTCTTTTTTCCATTGAGTTACTTTTGCACTTTTGTCAAAATTCAGATGGGCATGTTTGTGTGTCTTTCTGGGTTCTATGTTCAGTCCATTGATCTATGTGTCTGTCCCTCTGCCAATGCAGCACAGTCTTGATTACTGTGGCAATATATAAGTTTTGAAACACGGTAAACTGATTGCTCCCCCTTTCTTTTTCAAAATTATTTTAGTTGTTCTAGTTCTTTTGCCTTTCCATACAGGTTTTATCATTATCTTGTCAATATCTATAGAAAAATCTTGCTAGGCTTTTGGTAAGGATTGTGTTAAACCTATACATCAGTTGGGATAATTGACATCTTTACTAAGCTGAGTCTTTTAACTCATCCACTATGTCTCTCCATTTATTTAGGTCTTTAGTTTCTTTTATCAGTACTGTGTGGCTTTCAGTGTACAAGTCCTATACATTTTTTGTTTATATTTACACCTAAAAGTTGCATTTTATTTTTAGTAATGATAAAGAGCATTGCATTTTGAATTTTGATATCCATGTGTTCATTGTTAATGTATAAAAATGTAATTGTTTTTGGTATGTTGATCTTGTATCCTGCGATCTTTCTGAACTCACTAACTTGTTCTAAGAGTAGATTCCTTGAGGTGTTATACTTGATAATGTCATCTGCAAATAGGGGTAATTTTATTTCTTCTTTCTGATCTACACGCCTTTTATCTTTTCTTGACTTATTGCCCTGCCTTGAACTTCCAACCTAGAGTAAACATCCTTACCTTGTTCCTGATTTTAGGAAGAAAGCATTAAGACTTTCACTGTTATGTATGATGTTACCTATAGGTTTTGTAGATGCCCTTTAGCAAGCTGACAATGTTTCCTTCCGTTTCTAGTTTTTGACAATTTTTTTAAAAATGAATGAGTGTTGAATTTTGTCACTGCTTTTTCTTTAGTGAGTGATATGATTGTGTGATTTTTCTTCTTTAGCTTGTTAATATGGTAGGTTATATTGGTTCATTTTTGGATATTGATCTAGCATAGAATCTATGGAATAAATCCCATTTGGTAATGGTATTTTCTTTTTATATGTTATTGAAATCTGTTTACCATTATTTTATTAAGGATATTTGTGTATATATTCATGAGGAGTTTTGGTCTATTATTTTCTTTTTCTTCCTTCCTTTCTCTTTCTTTCTTTCTTTCTTTCTTTCTTTCTTTCTTTCTTTCTTTCACTGCCTTTGTCTAGTCTTTTTGTTTTTGTTTTTTTAATCAGGGTGATGCTAGCTTCAGTAAAAGAATTGGCAAGTGTTCCCTCATCTTTTATGTTCTGAGAGTGATTGTGTAGAATTGGTATTAATTCTTTAAACTTTTGGTAGAATCTTCCAGTGAAACCATATAGACCTAGAGATCTTTGGGGGAGATTTTTTTTTTTTTAAATACAAATTCAATTTCTTGAAAAGTTATAGGGCTATTCAAATTATCCATTTCATATTGAGTGAGTTGTACTAATTTGTATTTTTTGAGGATGTGGTCCATTTGTCTAAGTTGTCGAATTTATGTGTGTAGAGTTGTTTGTAGTATTACCTTACATACACTTTTGATGTTTGTAGAGTCTGTGGTGATATCCTCTTTCATTCCTGAAACTGTTAAATTGTGTCTTTTTTTTTCTTTGTCATTCTCATTCTTGCTAGAAGTTTATCAATTTTGTTGATCTTTTCATAAAACCAGCTCTTTGTTACACTTATTCCAGTGTTTTTGTTTTCAATGTCATTGTCTTGTGCTCTTATCTACACTGTTTCCTTCCTTCATCTTACTTTGGGCTTGCTTAGTTAGCTTTTCTTTTTCTAGGATCTTAAAGTGAATGCTTAGGTTATTGATTTAAGACTTTTCCTCTTTTCTAACGTAAACAATAATGCTATAAATTTCCCTCTCAGCAGTTTAGCTGTGTCTCCCATATTTTTTAACTTTTTTTCCTTAAGTTTATTCATTTATTTTGAGAGAGACAGAGACAGTGTGAGTGGGGGAGGGGCAGAGAAAGAAAGAAAGAGAGAAAGAATCCCAAGCAGGCTCTGCACTGTCAGCGCAGAACCCGAGTGGGGCTCAAACTCACAAAACCATGACATCATGACCTGAGCCAAAATCAAGAGTCAGATGCTTAACTGAGGGAGCCACTCAGGTGCCCCTCCCATATGTTGATACATTGTATTTTCAATTTTGTTAAGTTCAGTGTTTTGTTTTTTTTTTTTCATTGAGACTTCTTGCACCATCAATTATTTAGAAGTATTTTGTTTCCAAGTGTTTGGAGATTTTTCTGTTATCTTTCTGTTACTGATTACTAGTTTGATTCCACTGTGGTTGGAGAATACATTCTGTGTTAGTTTCGTTCTTTTGAATTTCATGAGATTTGTTTTATGACACAGGATCTAATTGATTTTGGTATAAGTTTTGTTGGCACTTGTAAAGAATGTGTATTCTCCTGTTGTTGAGTGGAGTGTTTTAAAAACATTGATGAGAACCTTTTTGATGATGGTGTTGATGAATTTATCTATATCCTTACTGATTATATGTTTAGTTGTCCTCTTAATTGTTGTGAGAAGAGTGTTGAAGTCTTCAACTATAACTGTGGATTTGTATATTTCTCCTTTAGGTTCTATCAGTTTTTGTTCAAACATTTTGCAGCTTATTGTTTGGTGCTTATACATTTGGATTACTACGTCTTTTGGTGAATTAGTCCTTTTATCATTATAAAATGTCTGTTTCTGTCTATAATAATTTCCTTTGCTCTATAGTCTGTCTCATATTAATATAGCTAGATTGGTTTTGATTTAAGTTTTGATATTAATGATTGTCATTAATTGTCATTTAATTGTCATTAAAATTGTCATTTAATTGTCATTAAAAAAAATGACATATTTTTTTCTATCCTTTACTTTCATCCTACCTGTATTGCTATATTTTTTTTTAACGTTTATTTATTTTTGAGAGAGAGAGAGAGAGAGAGAGCATGAATGGGGTGGGTCAGAGAGAGAGGGAGGCACAGAATCTGAAACAGGCTCCAGGCTCTGAGCTGTCAGCACAGAGCCCGACGCGGGGCTTGAACCCACAAACTGTGAGATCATGACCTGAGCCGAAGTCGGACGCTTAGCCGACTGAGCCACCTAGGCGCCCCTGTATTGTTATATTTGAAGTGAGTTTCTTGTAGACAGCATATATTTGAGCCATGTTTTTTAATCCATCCTGCCAATCTCTGTCTTCTAATTGCCATATTTAGACCATTTATACTTAATGCAATTACTAGTGTGTTAGGACTTAAGTCTGCTATTTTATCTTTTGTTTTCTGTTTGTTCTTTCTGTTTTTAGTTTCTTTTGTTTTCTCGCCTTCATATGGGTAACTTGAATGCTTTTTAGAATCCATTTTGTTTATCTCTAGCCTTTTAAAGTTTATCTTCTTGTATAGCTTTCTTAGTGATTGCTCATGGTATTACATTATATATACATATCACAGTCTTTGAGTGTTATCATTTTACCAGCTTGAGTGAGGTATGGAAACCTTACCTCTCTTACATCCTATTACCCTCTCCTCTTTGTAATTGTCTGAAATATTTCTCTATATACATCTAGAACCACATCAGACAGTATTATAATATTTGTTCTATTCATCAAACATAATTTAGAAAACTCAAGAGAAGGAAAGCCTATTGTAGCTGAAGGTTTATGTGTCTTGCCAGACTTGGATAGAGTTTAGTCATTATATCTTCTAATACTTCTTCAGCCCTTCCCTACTTCTCCTCTCCTTCTGGGACTCCAATGACATGAATGTTAGATCTTTTGTTATAGTTCCAGAAGTCTCTCAGACTCTGTTTACTTTTATTGAGTTTGTTGTTGTTATTTTGTTTTATTTTTTAGTCTGTTTTCTCTTTGTTGTCAGACTGGACAATTTCTATTTTCTGTCTTCCAATTCACTCTTCTTTCTTCTTTCTGTCCACTGCATTCTGTTGTCAAACTCATTCATTTCATTTTTTACTTTATTATATTTTCAATTCTAAAATTTCAACTTTCATATTATTTCATATTACTGTCTTCTATTTCTTTGCTGAGACTTTCTATTTCTTTATTGAGGTTTTATATATCTGTTCATTTGTTTCAAGCATATTTGTAATTGCTCATAGAAATGTTTTCATTATGGCTGCTTTAAAATCTTTATCATATTATTCTGACATTCCCTGTTACCTCAGTGTTGGCATCTATTGATTGTCTTTTATCATTCTGTCTGAGGTGTTGCTAGTTCTTGGTATGATGTATGATTTTCAGTTGAAACCTGTACATATTTGTATTATGTTATGAAGCTCTGGATCTTATTTATTTATTTGTTTGTTTAATGTTTATTATTTTGAGAGAGAGAGACAGAGTACAAGCAGGGGAGGAGCAGAAAGAGAGGGAAACACAGAATCCGAAGCAGGCTTCAGGCTCTGAGCTGTCAGCACAGAGTCTGACGTGGATCTCAAACTCACAGACTGCAAGATCATAACCTGAGCCGAAGTCAGACCCTTAACCAACTGAGCCATCCAGGCGCCTCTCTGGATCTTATTTAAACCTTCTGTTTTAGATGGCTTTCTCTGACACTACAAGGTTGCTGAAGGGGGCCCCACTGCTTCATCATTGCCAGGTGTAGGTAGACATCCAAGTCCACTCACTTACCCACTGTTGGCATCTGAAAATGGGAGAGCTTCTCCTCAGTGCTGAGCAGGGTGTGAGTTCCAGCTTTCCATGTGGTCTCTATTGACACTGCAGGGGTTCACCTCGTTACTGTGGTTGATGATGAAAATTCTGACTCACCACCAGGCCTCCTGATATGACTCCAGTGGGGAGGGAGAGACATCTTCTCACTGCCAGGTAGGGTGGAAGGCCAAGCTTCCCCACAAGATCTTTACTGACACTATGGGAATGAGCCCCTTTTTTGGTTGCCAAGGGGAAAGACCTGCTCCTTAATTGCCCTTTTCTGACATCAACTAGGAAGGATGTTGAGGTTCCTCATTACAGCCTTGCAGGGGTAAAGGTCTAGGCTCCCCACTTGGTCTTTGCTGCTGTGGGTAGAGGTAGTACCACAATGTCATCTGTGGCGTTTGGCTAGAGTAGAGTGGTTCTTGTGTGAAAAGTTTCTCTCTTGCTGTGTTGCCCTTCCTTGGTGCTTTGGCTAGACAGAACAGGCTTTGGGGGATTCTTTTTTGGTCTGTTCCCATTGACGCTTCCAGGCTGCCAGCATCTCCATTTCCAAGTCCCCAGATATGTGAGACAAAAAGAATCCCAGGGAACTTACCACCATGTTGTTCCTTGGGTCCTGATATCTCTGGATAGTCTGCCTTCTCTCTACCTTTCAGAGTCTTATGTCTCATTCTTACACGGTGTCCAGAGTTTTGGCTTTTCTTAGGAGGAAGAATGGGGAGAAGTGCTTCTACTCCATGTTCCTGGAAGCAGAAGTCTTCTAGTTGATTTCTTTCAAAGACGCACTACTTTCTTGCATCATTTTAAAGATATTAACAATACTTGCTTTGGGAACTTTTTCCCATTTGCTGCATTAACCATTATCTCCTTGGCTTCCTCTTATTGATGCCATTCTGTTTAGCTTTTTCATCTGGGGGTTCTCTTTCTTGATGTTGGTTTTCCTCCTAATTGCTGATTATTGGTTGTGTGCACTTGTGTTTGTGCTCACAGATCCTTGTCTGCTTGTGGTGTTTGTCAGTCCTGATGGCAGCAGTCTGTCTATGACGTGGGCGGGGGTGGGACCTGCTGCTGGATCATATTACTTCTGGCAGGGTGGTAGGTGGCCTCCCCGTCCCACCTTCTCTGGCCTCAGTGTTGGCATCTGAATAAAGCCTGCTGCTGCTCACTGCTCAGCCTGGATGAGGTGGAGGCTAACCTGCTTCTTTAGCTCCCCACACTGACGCCTGCTCAGGGACCCCTCCTGTGCTTGCACACCAGGCCTCTGGATCCCAGGATTTCAAACCCTTCTGAAACCTCCTGCTGGTTAATCCCATCTGCTTGCTGTCTTTCCACAGTTCCTTGAAAGGTCTCATCTTCTGATCTTGTTTTCCAAGGCTTTTACTGATTTTTTTTTCCTTCTCTTTTTCATGTTATCTCTGAGGATTTGGGCCCCAAGGAGAGGTAGACTGATCACTGTTTTCCTGCATGGTCCAATCTGCTTAGTGTTTTTATTGTGATGATGGTAACAGCTCTCTCCACTTGCTGTTGGCATCTCATCCTCAGACCGATCCTGAGTTAGAATTACTACAGCCATTTTCTACCGGGGGAAACCAATAATCAGAGAGGTTACCCACCATGCCCAGGCTCACACAGCCGCTAGGAGGCAGAGCCAAGATGTGAACTCAGACCCGTTGACTTGAAGCCTGGATTGTCCCTTTGCGGTGGTATCTCTTTAATGCTGGGACATAGTGGGGATAGGGTGAGGACAGCTGCCACCAAGCCCTGTGAGCAGGAACAGAAGCAAAAAAGAAGGTTCCGTGGTGTGCATGTGTATTCTTATCCTTGACTGAATTCATATTCTTTCCAAACATAATTTCGACCTTGTTTCCTTATTCTAGCCTAAAATAGAATAAGCTAGATTTTTCAACCTCCTCTCATGGTGGGAATAACATAGGAGGGTACAGGTGGGTCATTCTTGGCCTCTCTTCTCACTTAACCTTTTGTTTTATGCCCATCTCAGCCTATTGATAGTAATACTATCCTTTGCTATTGGCTAGAAATGCCGGCGGGGGGGGGGGGGGGGTGTCGCTCACTGGAGCCCCAGGTGAGCCTGACACAGACATCTCCCCTTTCCAAACCAGTGTTACAACTGGATGGCCCCTTGTGGTTCTTATGATTGCAAAACACCCTTCAGCAAAACCATCAGGAAACAGAAAAAAAAAAGTTTATTACCAATGACCTGGAATTGACACAGCACACCTGGGGGCCACATAGCAGAGTTGGAGATACAGAGAGAGAGAGAGAGAGAGAGAGAGTGCATGCACAGGTGGGATGTATTGGGGCGTCTGCTCTCACTGGGGCTGAGGGTGGGAACCTAGGGCTTCATGGGCTCACTCTATTGGTCCATTTAAAATATGGGCAGGGCGCCTGGCTGGCTCAGTCAGTAGAGCATGTGACTCTTGATCTTGGGGTTGTGAGTTCGAGCCCCAAGGTGGCCTGCAGACATTACTTAAAAATAAAATGTTTAACAAAATAAATTAATAAAATGTGAGAGCGAGAATTTAAAGTGCTAGGAAAAGACAAGTGGCCGAAATGGTCAGTTATCAAAATCAATTGAGATCTCTAAAACAAAGGCACCTCAGTGGAGGAGGGAAGTGGCCTGGCCCTTTATCTAGGGTGGCTGGCAATGTTTACTCAGGAAAAATAGTCTTTGAAGACGAGGGCTCTTTGAAATGGATGCCTTAAGCAATTAAAGCTTAAGTCAAGCACTTGCATTTCAAAAAAAAAAAACAAAACAAAACAAAACAAAGGAAGGACAACAACAAAAACCTTCGAGGGCTTTAAAATACACCTTTCTTCACTCTCACTCAGTTAACCTTTAAAAAAAAAAATCAGCCCTATGGATAGTTTCCCTTCTTGTTGCTCTGCTCCCCATAATGCTCTGGCCCTTCTGCTTCAGGTTGGCATCGGTGGTGGGCAAACTCTCAGACTGGGCCGTGTCCACCAGTCATCAGCTCAGCAGCCACAGAGGCTCACCTGCAAGGTGCGCTCCCTGGGACAGAGCCTTCCCTACCATCCTGGGAGGCATCTGAGCCTGGCCACTGCATTAGGGCTTCTTGGCTTCAGGGCCTCTCCCAGCATCCCGTGGGGCAGGTGAGTGAAGCCCTCGCCCTTGAACTTTAGGAAGAGCCTAGCTTTTGGTAAGCTTCTCACCTGTCCTAATGCTTAATGCGATTCAGACATTTTCCTGAGGCAGGACAAGTGTTGCCTGGGACACAGCATTTTTTGACCCCAGCGCGCCCTGGTTCTGGATGTGAAGAAACATGACCAGCAGATCCCAAGGCTGCTGGGGTGCGGGCAGCAAGGGAGCAAGGGAGCTGGAGGCTGCCAGGACACCCCCTACCTCGGGGGACCTGGCAGACACTTAGAAACAGAAAATCTCCCCTGCTCAGGCCTCAAGAAGTCCGAGCATCTTTTTAGCCTGTGTTTACTCGGTTTCTGGGAAGGAAAAGTGACACAGCCAACAGCCAAATTTCCGTTGGTGTTTTTGTTCCATATTTTGCTCGGGGAACTGAATCATGTTTTTCCTTTCATACACATGAAAATGTTAAGTACATAACAGCTAAATTAATCCACGCTCATAAATTAGTTAATTATGTTAATTCAGAGTCACAGAACTCTCAAGTCTCATTAGCGTTTCCATTAAACAGTTTAGGCTTGTGAGCATTTTAAGAGGACAGTTGAACCTACAGATTAATCTTCAAAGGCTCCAAGTATATTTTCAACGGCAGTAGGATTTAACGTGCTTTGGAAGTTATGGGGGGGATTTCGTGAATGTGCGCAGCTCCTACTTCAGAGCTGAGCTCTCAAGGAGCTGGGGTTCCCCACCTCCCTAATCTTCACCCCACATTCTCATCAAAGGCCCCTGCCTGCTGGGTCTGAATATCCCTAAGTGAAGCAGGATCCCTGGGAAGGAGGAGATGTACAAGAACCGGCCATAGCTGCTTCACCCCTGTGTCTCCTGGGCGGCCGTGCCCTCTGCAAGCCACCTTGTTGCAGCCACCCCCAGAAGACAGATAAGACTGGCTCTTGAATGCCCTGGGGTGCACAATCCAGTTCCCAGCTTGCCCTCACAAACACTGGATGAGGGGTAGCTGCTTCTGGGTGTATGTGAGATAGATAGATAGACAGGGAGAGGGCACGTTCAAGTCTAAGTGACAAGCTGAGCCTAAGATGGCCTTTGTTCGAGGTATGTGAGTGTCTTGTTGTTGCCATGTGCTGGTCTCCTTCAGGAGCCAGTTCAGGGCCTGTGCTCCCTGTCACAGGTGCACATCCTGTCAGGGTCCCTCACTGTCGCCACACGCAGAGCGGATATGTGGGTGCCCCAGCTGGCTTGGAAGCATGCTATTGTGCCCAGTGTCCCCAGCTGCCGACCCCGCTGACTCTCTGCGGGCCCCTGTGTGATCCACTGTTGCTTTCTGGCCCCTGATCCCTGGTGGGGAGACCATGAGAGCTAGTCTAGATGTCAAATCTCAAGGTAGCGACTGAGGCTCTTCTGGTTTTTACCATTCTTTGAAAAATCAGCAGAACCTGATTATGAACGAGTGACCTGTTTTAAGCTCTAGTTGTTATTATTTATGCACGGCGAGGCCAACAGATCAGGAGACAATGGCATCGAACAAAGTTTGTTACTCACAGTTCCCAAGATGAGAGAGTGCTCCACACGGTGGAGGCCAGGAGGGGAAGCCTCAGAAGCTGGTCTGGAGGCAGAGGGAGCCAGGGAAGTAGTGGCTTATAGTGGTTTCTGCAGGAAGAAGTGGGCATGGCAGAGTCAACAGAGTGAGGATGGCTCATTTGAATCATTTCGGTGGGCTCTGGGGCTTAGGGGCTGTCCTTAGTGGTCTGGTACTTGGTCGTGCGGGGATTAGGGCAAATGGAGGGGGGCCCAGAGCACAAAAGGCTGTTGAAAGTGTGAGCTCTGGATTTGATTAATTTGCACATGGAAGACATGCCTCCTGGAAGAGTTCTTTACTATTTTGAGGAATTGGCCAGCCCTGGGGTGTGGATCCCTCCAGGGTCCACAAGGCCCCAAGATGTCAAAGCATCAGAATAACAGAAAATAAAAGGCATGGTTAATGCAAGACCCTACCTAGCATGGGCCTCATCTCATTGACCCCGGGCTCCAGGGTAGGACATGCCCATGAGTTTCCTGGCACGCCAGTGGCTACTACTGCATTTCCACTCTGGAAAGAAATGGCGTGGCTCTATCAGGAGATCAAAAACGGAGTAGGAGACCAAGAGAAACTTGGCGTGAGCATCAACCACTAGTCTGTAAGAATTTCCTGTGACAATGGTGAATGTAGATGTGTCCCAACAACTTAGCAGACCACAGCTCCCTGGTGTTTGTTGAACAAGGCTGTCATGTATGGCCATATTTAGAGATTTGAGAGCCCTGTTACTGTCTTAGGCAATAAGGAGAGTTGACAGAAACCTTTTCGGTTTGTAACAATTCCAAACAACTTTTGAAACCTCACTTGGCCCAGAATGTCTGCTCATAGAACAGAATGTACTGTGGGTTTATTGGGGGGGGGGGAGGACCCCAAAAACCAATTTTCTGTGGATTTACTAAAATAAACTCAGGATTAATGAACAAAATTTGTTGGGGAGACCTATTTGTCACACTTAGGAAGCTACAATCTAATTTTACTTGCTGCTGTTCATTGCTCTTGCATTTCCATTCACTTGCTGAAGGCAAAATATATTACTTCTCAATAAACAAAAGTGGGCCCAGCTCATCCTGCTCCCCTGCCTTCCTCTAGACATTAACAAGCTGGGCTGATCACTGACTTCTTGCATGGGGGTGTGCGTGTGTGTGTGTATGTGTGTGTGTGTTCTTCTCCTTGCCCCCTTTTTTTGTTACCATCTTCTTGTCCCCTTCGGAAGCCAAAAGATTTAAAATCTAAATACATTTAGTTGGTGCCTCCTTGCTCACCAGCTGAAATTTATTTTCTGTCAATTATGGAGGCTTGAAGTCCAAGATCAAGCTCTTGGCAAGTTTGGTTTCTACTGAGGCCTCTCTCCTTGGCTTGCAGATGGCTGCTTCTCACTGTGTCCTCCTATGGTCACCACTTGGTCTGTGCGTTGCCCATATCTGGATTGCCTCTTCTTTTTTTTTAAGTTTATTTTTTTTGAGAGAGAGACAGAGAGAGAGAGAGAGAACATACACATGGCAGAGAAGAGAGGGAGAGAGAGAATTCCAAGCAGGATCCACACAGTCAACGCAGAGCCTGATGCGGGGCTGGAACTCACAAACCGTGAGATCATGATGTGAGCCAAAATCAAGAGTTGGATGCTTAACCAACTGAGCCACCCAGGTGCCCCCTGAATTTCCTCTTCTTTTTTCATTTTTTTTCAACGTTTTTTTTGGGGGGGGGTTTGGTTTTTGTTTTGTTTTGTTTTGGGACAGAGAGAGACAGAGCATGAACGGGGGAGGGGCAGAGAGAGAGGGAGACACAGAATCGGAAACAGGCTCCAGGCTCTGAGCCATCAGCCCAGAGCCTGACGCGGGGCTCGAACTCACGGACCGTGAGATCGTGACCTGGCTGAAGTCGGACGCTTAACCGACTGCGCCACCCAGGCGCCCCTGAATTTCCTCTTCTTAAAAGGGCACGGGGCATAGTGAATTAGGACCCACCCAGATGGCCTCATTTTAGCTTAAATACCTCTTTATACCCTGTCTCCAAATCTGGTCACACTGACCTTGCCATGCCTTTTAACATGGAGATTCTTCAGAAAGTTCAGGGGAACTGCTGTGTCTCATGCCACTTCATAGGGTCAACAGCACGTTGCTAGGCCGGTAATTTGGAAAGTCACACTATAAATTCGTAGCAGGGAGAGGGGAGGAAGGACAGGTCACTATGGAAAAAGTGCTGTTGGTTATTTACACTTGACCAAGAGACTTGTACAGTCCTTCATTTCAGCAGGTTCTCCAGGGCATGTAAAATATTATTGGGTCCAGGCAGTTTTATAGGAAAGCACATCTTGTTTAAAGTGAGGCCAGCCTGTGTGATTCGCTCCTGGACACAGCTTCTGTGCACACCAGAACGCATAAGCACCATCTTCCTTCTCTTCAGTGATCCTCCCGCAGACCGGTCCTCGGGGTGGACCCATCAGCACATTCGCCCTGCCACCGTGAGCTCTGAAGCCTGCAAGGCTGCCGCACCTGTGAGCACGCCCACCGCCTGGAGCTCACTGGCCTTCCACATGATTGGTCCAAATTTTGTTGTTGTTGTTCCGGACAATGTACAGCAAATGGATGGGTCTTTCATTTCCATTAGAGAAACAATTACTGTTTTTCTTCATGTTGGCATTTCCAGAGAACCATTCACATTTAAAGCTAATATTGGAGCTCTGAAAATATTTACCTTTTCTTTGTTGGCAACTTGTCAGCGTGGGGGAAAATAGATGCTTCATCAAAATCTAAATACATTATGCTTCCTTCCTCACACATCTGTCAGTCTTCTGAGATGAAAAGCATCGGGAGAGGTATTGAGAAATCATTCTGGTTGTCTGCTTTTACAGATCTGTGATGTCTTCTGGCATCTCGTTCTTCGTGTTCAAGAGGAGGCACCGAGCACTGAGTAATGCATAGAATTGTTGAATCACCATATTGTATACTGAAATTAATATAATGCTGTATGCTAGTTATACTGAAATTTTTAAAAAGTAGGCATTCAGGGGCCTCTGGGTGGCTCATTCGGTTAAGCATCCCAACTCTTGATTTCAGCTCAGGTCATGATCTCCTGGTTTGTGGGATTGAGCCCCACTTGGGATTCTCCCTCTGCCCCTCCCCGTGCTCTCTCTCTTTCTCTCTCTCTCTCTCTCTCTCTCTCTCAAAATAAATACATATTTGTTTAAAGGTAGGCATTCCAACACCTCTAACTTGCATGGAGAAGTCTAGAATAACAGGTTGCATTTCGGCACTAGAACATCAGAATTGATTTTGGCTGCCTGTGTGGCTGTCAAGGCCTTCTGCTGCCCTGGAAAGCCTGTTGTGGAACATAAGGATATAAAGAAAAAGCGACCATTTCTCGAACAGCACCAGGCACTATGGCCTCAACATATATTTAACTCTCTCAGCTATTCCGCCAGGTAAATATTGTGGAAGACAAGGGCTCAGAGAGGTTGAGATCCTGGTCTGAGGTTAGACAGAGCTGGGATCCCACCCCAGGACTCTCTGACCCCTGTTCTCTTTCCCCCACTGTGAGCTGCTCTTTCTTTAATCTTGCCAGAGGCCACACCGTTGCCACAGCACACTGCCAACATCCTGTACTACTGGTTATGGCCCCTCTCTTTGGGCTGATGGCTAAGTAAGCACCTGGGCCCAGTGTCTCTGACAGAGGGAAGCCCTGAGCACAGAGACCAGTGACTGAAGAAAGGTAACCTTTCAGATCACCCGGACTCATCGTGTCCACCCAGAAATCAGAAAGAAAGAAAGTACACTGAGCTGATGTAAAAAGTGGATCTGCCCCACCTATAAAAGGGAGAAAGGAACCCCGCAATAGATCCCAATGAACTCACATAAATTTGGCTTCCGTTATAACTCCCTCGATCCTCGAAGGAAGTTGTTCTTACTCCTTTGAAATTAAGTATCTCTGTCTAGCAAAAGATACCATAAATAAAGTGAGGAGACAAGGCTTCAACTGAAAGAAGATAGTGGTAATGTGTCTAACCAATGAAGGATTAATTCCCAGTACAAGCAAAAGGAAGCAATATGTCATTTAAGCATGCATACAATTGTGTTAAAACACTAGTTTTTAAAAGGCAATGAGGACGCCTAGGTGGCTCAGTCCGTTAAGCATCCGACTTCAGCTCAGGTCATGATCTGGCAGTTCATGAGTTCAAGCCCTGTATCAGGCTCTGTGCTGAGAGCTCAGAGCCTAGAGCCTACTTTGGATTCTCTTTCTCCCTCTCTCTCTGCCTCTCCCCTGCTCATGCTCTGTCTCTCTCTCTTTCCCAAAAATAAACATTAAAACCATATAATAAGCATCCCTTTATTTGAAAAAAAAAAAAAGGTTATGAAAAGACAGTCCAAAATTCTGAGTAATTTCCTCTGTGAGGGGCAGGGCATAGGTAGAGACCCCAGTGGGTCATGTTTATATTTACATTGAATGGAGGGAGGGCTTGTGAGTGTCAGTTTCCTTAGGCTTTACCACTAACATGTATGTAACTTATGATCCTTCATACATTATCAAATAGCATATGTTTTTAAAACAAAGGTAAAAAACTGGGGCGCCTGGGTGGCTCAGTCGGTTAAGCGTCCGACTTCATCTCAGGTCATGATCTCACAGTTGGTGAGCCCACATCGGGCTCTGCGCTGACAGCTCAGTGCCTGGAGCCTGCTTCGGAATCTGTGTCTCTTTGGATCTCTGCATCTCTGTCCAGGCACCCCTCTTTTTTAGCTTTTATGGCACCTTTGTAGATATGATAACTTTCATCAATGCAATCTATAGGAAATGGAGGCTCAGTGACATGGGGTAATTCCCAGAGTCACTAGTTGGTGGTCACGGCAGGACTGTCACCCGTGGCATGCCCTACCTCCCTCCTGCCGGTCCCATGGCACACTGTCCGTAGAGAGCTCTGCTCCATGGGCCACTCCTCGGGAGCGGTGACAGGAGTCCACATCTACTGGCCATGTGGTGCCATCTTAGTGTGTGAACAGTGGTGGCTTCCTGGCCCATCCTAAGCCAGGCAGCTGAGGTCCTGTCTGCATCAGCTGGGGCCACCATAACAAAATTCCAGACTGGGAGCTTACACAACAGACAATTCTCACAGTTCTGGAGGCTGGAAGTCCAAGGTCATGGTGCTTGTTCATTCTGCTCCCCTGTGAGGGCTCACTTGGTGGTTCACAGATGGCTAACTTCTCTGTGTCCTCATGTGGTAGAGAGAAACAGAAGAAGCAAGCTGTCTGTGGACTCTTTTTATAAGGGCACTAAGCCATCGTGGGGGCCCCACCCTCATGACCTCATCCAAAGCTAATTACCTCCTAAAACTCCTGTCTTCACCACACGGGGTGGGGTGGGGCTTCAGCATGTGAATGTGGGGGAACACAAACATTCAGTCCATAACAGGTAGTAAAGAGAGGAAGGGAAATAGATAGCGAGCCAGAAGATAGAACAGACAGGGTTGAAGTTAGAATTTATTTCTGCTTCTCATTTTTAAGGTCTTTCCGCCATAAAGACATGGTTCTTCTGATGACTCCAGCACCACCTTCTGTCACTGCCTGTGCCGTAACACTCCCAAATGGCTCTTGGCCCTGTCACTGAACTCCTGATGTCTCCCAGACCTCAGTCTCACTGTTGTTTTGCTATAATTTCTCTGACATTGATTTTGAGTATGATTTCCAGGCTTCTGGAGTAAGCGGTTCCAGTTTGCTTTGTGTCCCACGTAAGCACAGGGCCAAGATAGTGTGCCCTATGGTGGCCCTCCCTCCTCCTATCAGCACAACTGTCCTACTCGGCTTCCCAGGGACCCTGCACGGTGCCTTTTACCTTTTCTCTCTCAACTCACAACCAGAATTGTTAGGACAGGCCTGAAAGAGAACACTTCAGGACAACCTGAACCTTCAAAAACCAGGCAGGACAAGTTGATAGGCTGGAATAATTTACTGCATTTAAATCATCTTCACATTCTCTGTAGGTAGGAAGTTTCTCACCCTGACAAATCATAAAGTACTGTTAGTTGTTCGACTACGATCCCTGTGTTACTGGGTGAGAGATTAGGTATCATTCGAAATTTATGTGTTAGGGATCTCTGCCTCTCAACTATCCATCAAAAGGGACAGCAAGGCACCTCCACAATTCCAGTTAAAATGGGTGGGACAGGAAGGTTTAATCCACATCCCACATCTGTCCCTGAGCCCCTGGGGAGGGTGTCCCCTCAAAGAGTCTCTTTCTTGTGGTTCTTCCTGCCTGAGCCCTGTACCATTTCTTTTCATCCTGGGGAAAAGTCACCGTTCTGTCTTTTAAAGTCATTTGTATTCCGCGTTTCTATTTTTGGCATATGTGCTCTCTTGTCGACGCAGATTCTGGGATATTGCATGAGTAGATCCAGCCCAGTCTGGGGAAGGTGGGGGCCTCTCTGCTCAGTGAGGCAAACCTCGGGGAAAGTGCCGCCTGGGCTGGGGTGCACGGGAGGGTAAGCTGCGGCCATTAACAATCGAGTCTTAGAAGAGTCTTTAATGGCGCAGGGAAATGTTCTGTATGAGGTTCTGTGGTAAAAAAAGAACTTGGAGAGAAAGTGCATGCTGTGGCCAAAGAAAAATACTGGAAGAAAATAACCAAAATATTATCACTAGTTATTTCTCTATTTTCCAAACTTTCTGCAAAGAGCATATGTGATGCTTATAATCAGAAAAAGTCCTCTTTCCTGTTATGTCTTAAATAGCTCAAGATTTAAAATTCGTTGGCATGGCCACCACACACATGGAGCTGGGCCTGGTGGAGGAGGGGTTTCTGGGGACCTCTGAGCGGAGTGGCTGTGGTCCCCGAGGAGTCACCTAGAGAGCGCTGATCCGGGGTGAGAGGGCACAGGTTTTCTGAGCCTCAGAGAGGTCCCATTCTGCATCCAGGCAGGACATGCTGGTGGCCATCATTACCCTTGCTTCCCAGTCACATCCCAGCATCACTGAGACCCCCTCTCTGGATGTGGCACAGGGGTACCACACTTGCTGGGTGCAGAGTGTAATCATTAATGGAGGCAAATGCTGGGCCCAGGGCGGGCAGGGGACCCCTGGCCGAGGAGGCAGGCTTCGGAAGAGGTTCCTGGCTCACCCCCCTCTCCTTTTGAGGTGCTCTTGAGGAATCTGTACTCCCCAGCATCTAAAGAGCCCTCTGGGGAACCCGGAACCAGAACATACACTGAGATAAGATGCCCCCCACCCCCCGCCTTGATATGCTAGGGGGAGGCCTTCCGTCTTTCAGGTTAAAAACTCCTAATTACAAATCAGAGATGGAGTCATGTTTTTTAAAAAGGAGAAACGGGGCGCCTGGGTGGCGCAGTCGGTTAAGCGTCCGACTTCAGCCAGGTCACGATCTTGCGGTCCGGGAGTTCGAGCCCCGCGTCGGGCTCTGGGCTGATGGCTCAGAGCCTGGAGCCTGTTTCCGATTCTGTGTCTCCCTCTCTCTCTGCCCCTCCCCCGTTCATGCTCTGTCTCTCTCTGTCCCAAAAATAAATAAACGTTGAAAAAAAAAATTTTTTTAAGGAGAAATAAACTGTTGACAGCAGGGAAAGTTGAAAATGACCCCAGAGTTCTGTTCTAGAAATAATAATCATAATACGTCTAATATGTTCTGTTGTTAAATACCAGAATGATATTGTACTACTGAGGAAATTGCTTAAATCCTATATTTTCCAAACACCTATGTTTCCTTTGCTGCTGTCCGGTGTCGGGGACGCCACAGCGTGGCCCCAGATGGTATTTGAAGTCCTTCACCTCGGCCAGCACAGGATGGGGGGAAAGCTTTCCAGAATGACACTGGAAGGCTCCAGAACTGTGTGGGGCTCCCTGGCCGTACCCCTTTGCCCTGGGGTCACGGTCTCTGCCGCCCTCCCAAGTGCAGAGCAGGCATGCATGGAGCCCCCTTGTGTGCTTGCAGGCATCCGCATGCTGGACGGCGACGTGACGGATGTGGTGGAGGCCAAGTCTCTGGGCATCAGACCCAACTACATCGACATTTACAGCGCGAGCTGGGGGCCGGACGACGACGGGAAGACCGTGGACGGGCCTGGCCGCCTGGCTAAACAAGCCTTTGAGTATGGCATTAAAAAGGTGTGAGTTGTTCAGGGCTTCGGTGGATCTCTCAGGGGCGGGGTGGGGGGGAAGGGTAAAAAAAAGTTTTTAGCGATTAAAAACAGAGTGACACAAGCCAGAGCCCCAAAAGAGGACCAGGATGGCCCTGCTGTGCCAGGACCAGTGTGAGGGAGAAGTCATTTAGGGGCTCAGGGAGGTGGCTCTCTACCATCCAGAGCAGAAGAATTTCACCTTGTCATAGAACGGCTATTTCAGCAGGTGCCAGCTGGTCACCCACCAAGCCCAGGACTCTGTGCCTTGAAGCCTGACAGCCCCCAGCCAAGGGGTATGTGAAGGTGGGCAGCCGGGCTCTTAGTCCAACTACCTGGCCTGTTAACCTGGAATGTGCAGGTGGAAGGGGTGTCCTGAGCCTCGGACCACCTGCCCATGGAAACACCCAGCCGTGGAGCTTCCTGTGTCCGTCACGAGCGTGTGCTAATCTAGGGCCTCCAAAGCAGGAAGGCCTGGCCTTTTTGCCCTCAGTGCCAGCACACAGCCTAATGTGTTTAGGATTTCTTGGGTGGAGCCTCACCAGGGACTAAACAGAGCAAACATCCAAGCAGTGGTTCTCCACTGACCAGCTGAGGGGAAGCAGAGGAAGCTGGCAGCCTTCTTCTCCTCCACCCACCAGGAGGCCCACCCACAGTCACTCTGTGATCATTAGTTCTGGGTCCTTGGGAGTCAAAAATGCAGGGGGAAGGGAAGGAGGGACTGGAGATAACCCAGTTCTTGTAAGCCAGGTGGTGCGGCAGATTTCTGGGTGAGGACAGCTTCTTGGAGCAGGCAGACAGAGTTGTGGTCAGTGTCCGGGTGGCTTTGGGTGGCCCAACAAGGCCCAGCCCAGAGTATAGGGTATGGCCTGGCGATGCTGGCAGGGGTTTGGGCAGGAAGTCCAAGCGTCCCTGGGTCAGCATTCATACTTCTGACTTCTATTGGAGATGGGGGAGAAAGGCTGGGGAAGAGGGTGGTTCAAGTCCATTTTATTATTTGTGCTTTATAAATCTTTTTTTTTGAAGTTTATTTATTTATTTTGAGAGAGACAAAGAGAGTGCAAGTGGGTGAGGGGCAGAGAAAGAGGGAGAATCCCAAGCAGGCTCCACACCATCAGCACAGAGCCCGATGCGGGGCTTGAACTCACGAAACTGTGAGATCATGACCTGAGCCTAAATCAAGAGTCAGAGGCTTAACCGACTGAGCCACCCAGTGCCCCTTATTGTTTATGCTTTAAAACATTTTTTTAAAGTCCTTACTTATTGTAACCTATGCACCATGATTAAAATGTTATTAATAAATAGTTAATGAATAAATCAAATATTATCAGAAGATTGTGTTAAAGGCAACCTTTCTTTGTCTACCCTCTGCCCAACCCCTGGCCCTGCCCCATAGAGGAGCCATCTTTTTTAAACCCTGTTCATTATTTCTTTCTTCTAAATAATATGACTTGATCGCTTTTCTGGATGTATTGAGTTTGGCCATTTTCTATTACTTTTTTGTGGAGTTTGAGCATTTATGTGTTAGAATGCTCCCAACCTGGCATTTGACCTTATGGTCATGCCTGCGACACCACACAGCCTCTTTTGCCTGCCCCCACCCCTCACCCACATAACTCCAAGAAAATGCAAAGGCTGCTTCTGTCGGGTTGCTGAGCACCTGAGCTGTGCCAGGTGCCGGAAGGTTCTGTGACCAAGTCAGCTGCTGCCTACAAGGGGCTGTCCGGTAAAAATATCTTATCTTCCCAGTACTCAGCTCCTACCACCCACTAGATCACATGGATCTCACTCTTGGTGACAAGTGGAACATCCTAAAAGTTAAGCTTAATTTAAGCTATAAACTAGAGATCACATTTTCTGTGTGGAAGACACTGCTTTGAATGGTGTTAATCCTAAACATGTGTTATTCTAGAAGATGATTTCTAAAGATCTGATGTCTTAGGACAGGGCCTCCCATTTCCTGGATAAGTAAATGATTGTTTTCTTTCTTTTTTTTTAAGTTTTTAAAATTTATTTATTTTTGAAACAGTGTGTATGTGTGAGTGGGGGAGGAGCAGACAGAGAGAGAGAGAGAGAGAGAGAGAGAGAGAGAATCCCAAGCAGGTTCTATGGTGTCAGCACAAAGCCCAACATGGGGTTTAATCCCACGAACCATGATGTTACGACCTGAGCCGAAATCAAGAGTCCGACGCTTAACTGACTGAGCCACCCAGGTGCCCCAAATTGTTTTCAAACAATTTTTTGGTATCTCAGTTTACTTGGGTTTGTGTAGACGAACCCATGGAGGACTTTGGAAAGCCTGGAGCTGCAGAGAGGGGCTCTTTGCGTGCCGAATTCCGAGCAGCGTCAGCTTTATCAGGCTGTCGGGGGGGGTGAGGAAGCTGCAGAAGGGACCATGTGGTTCCCTGTCATTCTTGTCACAGTTGCTTGAAATACTGAGGTCATTTCATTTTTTTTCAGTCATTCTGAAGTAAAATATATCATATAGGGAGCCTTAAATCGTAGCCGTCTAAAGTTGTCACTGAAAATCCTCCTAGAAATTTGGTGATCTCAAACCAGACCACATTCCCCCATCTGTTTTTCCTCCTCGGTTCCCCATTTGTCACCTACAGTCTTTTTCTGTCAAGTCTGACTTCATTTCTGGTAGACGATGTGGTTTGGAGACTTCAGAGACCATAATTTGGCATAGGGATGTGCCTAATGTCGGCCCTTAGGAAGCTTTGCCCCTCACGTAGCTTGTCATCCCAAAGGGGACATGCAACATGGCTGAGGCTGGAAAGGCTGGCCTTGCCCAGATGCCAGGCATTTGCTAGCCCTCAGGAACGGTGCTTCGGAGTTCACAGATGAACCCTTCACCTCCCAGGCAGGACGCTGAAATAGGTTTTGATCCAGTTGAGGTTGTGACTGTCCTGAACAGAAATACAAGTTCATGGCTGGGGTTGAACTGTCGTCTCCTATAACTTCTGCCCTGTGGCTTCCATGACCTGGGAAATGAACATGAAAGAGACAGCGAACACATCTCCCACACCTCAGATCTGGGTATTTTCTCCACCTCACTTTCACATTCTTTTTAGGAGACTTTTCAGGAAGGAGAAAGGTTTTTGATGCCTGGACACCTGAGAGAATGGATTGGTCTAGGAGTAACTGTGTGGTGTAAGGTGGCATATATATGCCTTTGGCACTTTAGGCCCTTGTTACCCAAAGTGGAGTCCAGAAGCAACCACGCGGGCATCACCTGGGAGCTCATTAGAAATACAGAATCTTGGGGAGCCTGGGTGGCTCAGTCAGCTAAGCATCTGACTCATGATTTTGGCTCAGTCCTGATCTCGTGGTTTGTGAGTTCAAGCCCCACATCGGGCTCTGTACTAACAGAGTGGAGCCTGCTTGGAATTCTCTGTCTCCCTCTCTCTCTGCCCCTCCCCTGCTCACTGTCTGGCTCTCTCTTTCTCAAAATAAATAAGCATTTTTTAAAAATAAAAAAAAGTAAACTATTTTAAAGAAATACAGAATCTCAGGGCTCCCCCTAGACCTGCCAAGTCTGAGTCTGCCATGGAGCAAAGCCCCCAGTGACCTGTGTGCATGCTCCGGTACGAGGAATGCTGTGTGGAGGCATCGTCTGTGCTTCTGGAACAATAAGATTATAGGCCCCACTTAGCAAAATGACAGTGTTTCATAAATAAATAATCCGCATGGAATAAAGATCGGCTCTGATGGGTTAAATACCTTTTTATTTGGATTTCCGTTTCTTTGAACTAGTTTCAAAGAGAATTACATACAGACACACCCATTTCTAAGGTACTTTGTGCCTTTCTTCCAGAAGGTTGACCTTTTGGCTAAATGTGAGTAACCTTTCTGTGGAGCTCATGGCCATGTGGACAGTCCCCCCTGGGACATGTGGAAAGTGGAGTGAGTGAGGCAGTTTTGAGCAGCGGGATTGCGTAGGCGTGAGGGACCTTCTGTGGACTGTGATGAGAGCCTCAGGTTGGAAACTGGAGGAAATGTCAGAGTCATGACAAATAGGCACAAAAGGGCAAAGAACTATAGTCCATTTGGTCTACAAAGTGGAACGTCATGGGGCTTTCAGAGTAGTTGGATCTACTCAGCCTGGGATGGACTTGAACTCAGAGTGAGTGTAATGCCCCCTGAGTCAGCAGCAAGGCTTCAGTTGGACTCTGTGGGGATCGCAGAATTCTGTTGCAGGTTTTCTTTGAATTGGCCAGTTGTTGGGCATAAGTATCAATTTCCTCCCACTTATTTGGAAAGAAGGGTCCTCGACAAGGACACCAAAGTTACCAGCCCTGTGGGTCCAGTTTCACCTACATGGGTGTTGGCACTGCTCTCTGGGGCTGGCTGTGCACCACCAATGGGTCCAGCCACTTGGGCAGAATGGTGAGCTCTGTCTTGGATTAGTTCATCTTTAGCTGGTGTTTGTGACTTGGTTGGATCAGAAATCATTGCTTCTGTGGATGTGGGATGGAACAGAGCTGCAGGAAGCTACCCTGACCACCACTGCCTCTCAAACACTTGCTCTCCTGTATGCGTTCCTAAAAATAAAAACCTAGGTACAGGTGAAGTGCTGGCCTTGGCTGGCATTGACCATCTGACTGCTTTAATGCGGACCCATGGCAGGGACACTGGGAAGCCCTCATAAGATGGCCATGAGCAGCCAGGGCATTCTGGACCATGACCCTTTTTACCTGTTCAGTCCTCACCCAGAATTCACAGTCCCACCCCCTCTTCTCAAAAATTAGCTTGCTCTGGAGCACCATGAAGTATCTAACTTCAGCACAGGTCATGATCTCATGGTTCATGGGTTTGAGCCCCACATCAGGCTCTGTGCTGACAGCTCAGAGCCTGGAGCCTGCTTCGGATTCTGTGTCTCCTCCTTTCTCTGTCTCTCCCCTACTCATGCTCTGTCTCTCAAAAATAAATAAACATTAAACAATTTTTAAAAATTAGCTTGCTCTCTAAGACATGTGCCTTTTCCACTGGGTTTTTAAGAAAATTCACCCTCTGCCTCACAGGACCAGCTCTTTCAGTCCAGAAAAATTAATTTTATAAATTCAGCCATCAATTTTTCTTCTCAGTAATACTGCTCTTTGTGATGATCGGACATTACGATGGAAATTACAGGCATGGCTCTGGAATAGAACAGCTTATTTGAAGGCCCTTGATTTTCCCATGAAGAACAGAGAGGTCTTTCTGGGCCATCTCCTCAGTGCAATCTGTGATTCTGCAGCATTAAGCCTGTCACCACAGGCAGAAGTGCTCTATTAAAATAAAACAGGAGGGGTGCCTGGGTGGCTCAGTCAGTTAAGCATCCTATTTTGGCTCAGGTCATGATCTCAAGCTTTGTGGGTTCAAGCCCCACATCAGGCTCTGCACTGAATGGCTCAGAGACTGGAGCCTGCTTCAGATTCTGTGTCTCCCTCTCTCTCTCTGCTCCTCCCCTACTCATGTTCTCTCTCTCTCAAAAATAAATAAACATTAAAAAAATAAAAGAATCCTTTAAAATAAAACAGGGGCCCACAGAACCATGTCCTTGGTAGCATCATACAATCTGAATGCATCCTTTTTTTTTTAATGTTTATTTACTGTTAAGAGAAAAAGAGAGAGACAGAGCACAAGTTGGGGAGGGGCAGAGACAAAAGAAGGAGACACAGAATCTGAAGCAGGCTCCAGGTTCTGAGCTGTCAGCACAGAGTGCGACGTGGGGCTCAAACTCGTGAACCGTGAGATCATGACCTGAGCCGAAGTTGGATGCTCAACCGACTGAGCCACTCAGGCACCCCTGAATGCATCCTTCTTAGACCCTTGGAAGGGACATTCCGAGGGAAGGACTCCGGGCTGGTGTGAGACCCACTCTTCGAAGTTGTAGCTGCCGGGGCTGACTGAGACCTTGTTGTCCTTCCTGTCTAGGGTCGGCAGGGCCTGGGCTCCATTTTCGTCTGGGCATCTGGGAATGGCGGGAGAGAGGGGGACCACTGTTCCTGTGATGGCTACACCAACAGCATCTACACCATCTCCGTGAGCAGCACTACCGAGAACGGCTACAAGCCGTGGTACCTGGAAGAGTGTGCGTCCACCCTGGCCACCACCTACAGCAGCGGGGCATTCTACGAGCGGAAAATTGTGAGTCCTCTTGGCCAGGTGGAGAGCTTAGGATCTGCTCCTCCAGCCCTTTGGGGACAAGTTTCTTTTCCCTGAGGCCAGTTTGTACTGGCTCCCAGAGTACCAACCTCCCCCATCAGCGAACTGGTTGTACCTCGAGGGAAACCCCAGTCCCTTGGCAACCTTCCCCAGGCCCTGCCTTTCTAATTTTTGCACAAAATACCGATTAAAACCCTCTCTGGCTTCAGAGATCTAAAAATAGCATTTAAGAATGGGGTGCATTCTCAGCACTGTGCCTCCTTTTAGCTCTCTAAATTTCTGTGGTCACATCGCTTGGGATCCAGCTGACCGGTTCAGTTTCAATGTGCCAAAGAGAGGAAGGGAAAGTCTTGGTTTTATACTGAAACATTTTAGAGATCTAAGTGTTCTTCCAGGCCATCCTCTCCCTAACAAAAGGACTTGCCCCAGACCCTTCAAATTGAGCACTGGTTTTTCTGTCTGTTACTTTCACTTCAATGGACATCAGTGTGATTTCTCTTTTAAAAAGTGTTTCCGTTTAGCATATGGGTGGAATCCGTGTTTCTTTTTTCCCTACAGGCTTTCCTGCTTTAAGAAAAGTAAAGAGGGGGAGGATTTTGAACTGAAATTAATGCAGAATTCAAATGCACACTCATTAAGTTGCTTTTTAGACGTTTAAAAAATGAGACCGTGGAGCTGGCCAGACACGGTTTAATTTGAAAGCAAGCTCACTAGCATCTTTTTTATTTCTCCTGCTGCTTCATCGCATCTCGAGAAATTATTTGCAAATTTATTTTTAGGTTTTTCTGCGGGAGCATACAGGCTCCCTGTTCCCCACTTTGCTCTGTACCAGTTGAAAGGTCAGCCACGGCTGTTCCGCCACCAGCCTGGCAGCGGCCCGGGCTAGTTAACAAAGGTATTAATTTATTTTCCTTTTCTACTGGAGCACGTGCCCCTGGGACAGGCGGCCGAGATTCTGCACAGTGTCCTGTTCGTTTAGGAATCCAGCTTCATTTGAACTCGAACTTGCCGGAGTCTTGTTAAACAGGCCTGCTGGCTGGAGGCGTGTGGGGTGGAGACTGGATCATTGAACGCTTTGTACCAGAGGCTTCCTACGGGACGACCCTGTCTCTCAACCCTGGGAGCAGGGCTTGCAGCTTTATTTGATTAATCATACTGCGTGTGCACACACCTTAGCTACAAACGCCTTGATTCTTTTTTCTTTCTTAAGTCCCTTCTCTGAGCCATAACATGGGTCAGAAGGGTGTAGTTAAGAGGATGGTAAAAGAGAGAGTGAGTCAGTTCTTGCTCTGGACTGGAATTCTTCTCTGAGAGTATGGACGGCATTTTTTGTTTGTTGTTATTATTGTTTTCAGCTCAACTAGAGCCAAGCGTTTGCTCTGAGTCCCCTTAGAGAACCTCCAAGCTCTGGACTTTTGGCAGCTTGCTGTCAGCTGGAAATCAAGGCTCTGTCCCATCCATGCCCTCTAGTGAATGCCAGGCAGCATTTGCCTGGAGGGTGGGATTGCCTGGTGCTGACGTGACTTTTTATAAATGGAGTGACACCTAACGTGAGCATCTCTTACTCAATTATTCCTTGGCTCTTTCATTCACTGAACATGAGCAGACCATGCACGACATTTGGTCTCAGAAAGGGGGACCTGCCTGACTTGGTTGAGCCATCTCCTCCCTGTATGGAGGACCCACTGCTCGCTCCCCAGTAGCCCTTTCTCATGGGCCTCACCTGCTCTTGGGAGCTTGGCCTCCTGCCCAGATGCCCTCAGTTTCCCTCACGGGCCACCATTGTAAGTATGTTTCAGGTGCCAGCTGTGACTTTCACCAGAAACCTTATAAAGGATGTGGCATTGTGCCCATTTGCAGATGAAGATCCTGGGGTCAGAGAGGTTGCATCCTTGTCCCTACTTCCCTACCCTCAGCTGCCCTTCCTAACATTAGGTTGCCTCAGTCCTGCTGAACAGGGAGGGAGGAGCAGGCTGGTCTCTGCCAGTGTTCCTGTCCAATCCTTCCTGTGTGTGAGAGAGACAGGCTAGATCCTGTCTGGGTGATTGCAGCCCAGCCAGAACGTGAAGAAGGAAGATACTCTGTTTGGGAGAGGATCTGGATTGTTAGCACTAGGGCAATTCGTGCTTCAGGGCTATGCAGATCGGCTACTAGAGGCTTACAGTTGGTGAGGCTATCAGTTTCCTATTGCTGTCGTAACCAACTATCCCAAACTTAGCTTAAACCGCACAGATTTATTATCTCATAGTTCGGGAGGTCAGAAGTGCAGCAGCCTCCACGGAGTCTCTGTTCTGAGTCCCCTGAGGCTGAAATCCACGTGCCTGCCAGGCCGTGTTCCCTTCCCGAGGCTCTAGTGGGGAGTCCATTCTGTGCTCATTCAGGTTGTTGGCGGCATTTACTTTCTTGTGGTTATAGGACTGAGCTCCTGTTTCCTGGTGGGCTGTCTGCTAAGGGCTGTTCTCAGCATCTCCTGGCCGCCCACATTCCTTGGCTTATGTTTCTCCATCTCTGTGTTCAAAGCCAGCAATGATGGCTTGGGCCTCTCTTCTGCCTCATCTCTCTGACACATTTTTCTGCCTCCTTCCACTTCTGGGGGCCCTTGTGATTACATTGGGCCCACTGGCTAATCCAGGATATTCTCAATGATTTAAGGTCTGCTGATCAGCAACCTTAGTCCCATCTGCAGAGCCCATGGGGAATAGCTTGAGGGCCAGAATCCCATCTAGTGCAGCAGGTGTGGCACAGCCCAACCCAAATCGGGTGATTCCCTGGTGCTGCTTCCTCATTTCAGCTCAAAGGCAAGGGGCAAATCAGGCTGTATGCCAGTGGGGCCCAGAATCAATTTCCCCACCCAGCTGGGAGTCAGTGCCTCAGAGGAAGGCATGCGGGGCCCCTGCAGTTTGCTGAGTCAGCTTTGCCTCCCCAAGGAGAGGGGCCAGCTTTGTGGTCCCGTACAGCAGGCGCTGTGAAGGTGGAGAACTCGCCGGGTTCGTCCGCTGCTACAGATGGAACTGGGTGCTTTGGGACACAGTCAATGATCTAAGGAGGACGTCCTGGTGGAGAGTGATCTGTGCCCTTCTATGACTGACCTCTGATCTTCTGACTAAAGGCAGAGATGCTGTCTGGGCCACCTGGGCACCCCCCGCATGTTTCCAGCTGCTCTGAGGTCAGGGGTGACTTGGGGGTCATTCCTGTGGGCTAGCGCAGGTGGTCTCGCCATGGGGACTCTGCAATGGAAGGCCCTCTTTGTTTCATTTTGTCTTACCTTTGTGTCTCAGCACGCACACCTGCAGCAAGGAGGTTATGCGGCTTCCAGCTGTTTGTCTTGCTTCCAGCTGTTTGTATCCCATCTCCCTTGTCTCCTGGTTCTCAAGCTGTGATTAGCTCATCCCTGCAGTGGGTCAGTGTTTTACACATGCGAGCAAAGCAGCTTAGCAGGGAGTATCTGACACAAAGCTTGACTGCAGAGGGGCGCCTGGGTGGCTCAGTCCGTTAAGCATCTGACTCTTGGTTTCGGCTCAGGTCACCATCTCACGGTTCCGAGTTTGAGCCCCATGTCCGGCTCTGCGCTGGTTGCACGGAGCCTGCTTGGGATTCTCTCTCTCCCTCTCTCTCTCTGCCCCTCCTGCCTCTCTCAAAATAAACAAACATTAAAAAAAAAAAAGCTTGGCTGCAGAGATATGAATGCATAGTGCCTCTTGAGTAGCTTCCGACATCTGGGAGCTGACTTAGCCTCTTATCACCCAGGTCACCACGGATCTGCGCCAGCGCTGTACCGACGGCCACACTGGGACCTCGGTTTCAGCCCCCATGGTGGCGGGCATCATCGCCTTGGCTTTAGAAGCAAAGTAAGTTCCCACTTGTCTTCTCCTCTTTTCCTTTGTTTTCTGTAAATTTTTAACACAGTAAAACACTCATAAAATTTACCATTTTAACCATTTTTTTAAGTTTATTTTGAGAGAGTCAGAAACGTTGCAAGTGGGGGAGGGGCAGAGAAAGTGGGAGACTCCGCCTTCTCCCTCGTGTACTCAGGCGGTCTTCCCTCCATCTATGTGTGTATCTAGGTCCCAGTCGTACTGGATTAGGGACCCCAATCGTATAAGGACCCCAGTCGTATTGGATTAGGGCCCACCCTAATGACCCGTTTTACCTTAATTACCTCTTTAAAGACCCTGTGTCTCCAAATACAGTCACATTCTGAGTATTGGAGGGAGGGCTTCAATATATGAGTTTGGGAGGACACGATTCAGCCCATAGTACTGCCTATAACCCCTCCCCCAAGCTCTGGCAATTGCCATTCTACTTTTCCTCTCTATGAGTTTGACTGCTAAGCAGCTCACATAAGTGGAATCATACAGGAATTGACTTTTTGTGACTGGCACACATGGCACAATGTCCTCAGAGTGTATCCATGTTGTAGCATGGGTCAGGATTTCCTTCCATTTCAAGGCCATCCTTAAGGGACGTGAAGAAATCCCTTCCCTCCTTTTCTTTTTAAAATTTTTTTAGTATGTATTTTTAAGTTTTTTTTATTTTTATTTTTTTTGAGTGGGGTACAGAGAGAGCAGGAGAGAGAGAATCCCAAGCAGGCTCCATGCTATCAGCACAGAGCCTGATGCAGAACTCGGTCTCATGAAACTTGAGATCATGACCTGAGCCGAAATCAAGAGTCGGATGCTTAACGGACTGAGCCACCCAGGTGCCCCTCCTTCATTTCCTGGTTAAAGCTCACCACCTCCTGCCCTTTGTAGGGCCACAGAGAGCTGGGTGGGCCAGAACCCCAAGTCTACCTCCCATGCTGCGTCACATACCAGAATCCCCCTTCAGGCGGCCACAGGCTGATCTTTATAAACTTTAGTTGATAATTGATAATGCAATGGTGACATTTCATCTGTCATAAGCCAAATAAAAACTCTAGGTTGTTAGTGTCTGGATGGGTCAGAAAGAACATGCAATTACGGTGTCAAAAAGAGATTCAGTTAAGGCATCAAAACTGGCTTGGAACATGCCAGCCATTTGAAATTGCCAGTTGTAGATGAGATTTTAAATTATTCAAAAAATCACATTTGGGTTGCTTCAATCCTCACAATTGTGTGTTTGCATGTTGATTCCTACGAGGCAAAAGGGCATACAACTCAAATGCTACCAGTTTAACAGAGGAATAACTAAATATTTTCGATTTGCAGGCCAAAGCACTGGCTTCTGTGTCCTGAGGCTCTTTAAAAAAAAAAAAAGCAAACAGCTCTAAATAATTACTTACTTATGTGGAAAGTGGCATTCTCATACTTAGCAATTCATTGTTTTATATTTCCTTCCATTCTTTATTGGAAACATGCAAGGAATTTTGTTAGTCAAAACTAAATAGAAAGCAAGCTTCATTTCATGCCAGCTTGTCCCATTAAACTTGGCCTGTGGACACATGAAAACTCTCATCTTCCTCAGTATTTGAGATGTTCCTCAGAAGAGTACAGGTGGTGAGTCAAGCAACTTGAAAACAGCATCAGCTTAAGGGTGCCTGGGTGGCTCAGTGAGTTAAGTGTCTGAGTTCAGCTTGGGTCATGATCTCATTTTGTGAGTTCGAGCCCCACATCGGGCTCTGCTGACAGCTCAGAGCCTGGAGCCTGGTGCAGATTCTGTGTCTCCCTCTCTCTCTGTCCCTCCCCCACTCACACTCCATCTCTCTCTCAAAAATAAATTAATATTTTTAAAAATTTTTTAAAAAGAATTTTATTGAACTGAAAACAGTGTCAGCTTTGAGCATTTAAGCCTGCAGGACCGGTCAAGGCAGGGACGGGTTGTAACAAGGGACCCTGCAAGCCTGAGGTGAGGAGATTGGAGACAAGGCCAGCTCACGTGTCCAGGGAGCAGGCCTGCTGCTCACCTGCCTGGCATTGCCTTCAAACACTGTTCACTTGTAGGTAGAAGGCGTCAGGGCAAAGCCAGATCATCCCAGGTGGAAAAGGCCTCAGGGGGTCAGGGAGGGCCTGCGGACAGCATGTAACAAAAATGAAGAAAGACCCGCACGTGTAAGAATTGTGCATAGGTCATCCTGGTTTGTGGCAGTCTTGGGACTTTCCATCAATCCCTTCTTTGTTGAAAAACATTTTCAATGCCATTTCTTAGCTGTATTTTTCAGATGACTATATTTGTGATTTTGGTACCAGAGTCCGAAATAAAATGGAAGTCCTTATAATGAGATGGTTTCCTTTTTTTTTTTTAAGTTTATTTATTTATTTTGAGAGAGAGAGACAGCATGAGAGCAACAGAGGGGAAGAAAGAGAGAGAGATTGAGAGAGAGAGAGAGAGAGAGAGAGAGAGAGAGAGAGAGAATCCCAACCAGACTCCACACAGGCAGTGCAGAGCCTGATTTGGGGCTTGAACTCTCAAACCATGAGAGCCAAAATCAAGAGTCAGAAGCTTAACCGATTGAGCCACCCAGGCACCCCATGATCGTTTCCAATAATGTCCTTTTCTGCACCCATTCTGTGCTGCCCTGAACTCTGAAGTTCATGCTTCCTGGCTATGCTGAACTCCTGGGTGGACTGGCTTTAGCCATCCTTGATAGGATGCCGACATGAGTAGTAACATGTCAGGCCACACAGGTAACAAAGGCTGTGGCCCCACCCCTGGCTGAACTCTAAAGCCTGTGCCTGTATGAAGCCTTGGGCCACATGGAGCCTCAGAAACCCCCTTGAACTATGAGGTTGGCCACGGGGCCTCAGGAGGGGGAGTGGATATGGAGCAGAGAGCCGAGCGAAGACCTAGAAACTGGACTAATGGACATGGCTGGGGGAACATGGCCAGGAGGCCAGTGAGGTCATTGGCACAGTGGCAAGAACATGCTGGAGAAATCCCAGAAGCCTGGGGCTAGTGCCTGGAGAGTGAGCCCCAACGGAGGAATCTACTTGTGCCCCAAGACTCAAACCACAGTGAGGTCCCAGTGGACAACAGACAAAGAGGTGGACAAATAGAATGGTTCAGCCACTGTAGAAACCAGTGTGGTGGTTCCTCAAAAACTTAAAGATTTACCATGTGATCCTATAATTCTGCAGGTGGGTATCTACCCAAAGAACTGAAAGCAGAGACTTGAAGAGCTCTTTGTACACCCATGTTCATAGCAGTGTGACTCACAATAGCCAAAAGGAGGAAGCAAGTCAAGTGCCTACTCAATAGATGTATGGATAAACAAAATGTGGTCTATGCAAACAATGGAGTATTATTCATCCTTAAGAAGGAAGGAAATTCTGACACCTGCCACAACATGGATGAGCCTGGAGGACATTATTCTGAGTGAAATCAGCCAGTCACAAAACGACAAGTACTGTAGGATCCCATTTGTATAAGGTTCCCAGAGTCGTCACATACATAGAGACAGAAGGTAGAATGGTGGTTGCCAGAGGACTGGGGGGAAGAGGAAACGGGGAGTTAGTGTCTCATGGGGACAGAATTCCAATTGGGGAAGATGAAAGAGCTCTGGAGATGGATAGTTTGTGATGTATGTACAGCAATGGGAAGGTACCAAGGACATGCACTGTACAGAGAAAAATGGTTAAGAGGGTAAATTTTATGTTATGTATATATTTTTTTCAACATTTATTTATTTTTGGGACAGAGAGAGACAGAGCATGAACGGGGGAGGGGCAGAGAGAGAGGGAGACACAGAATCGGAAACAGGCTCCAGGCTCCGAGCCATCAGCCCAGAGCCTGACGCGGGGCTCGAACTCACAGACCGCGAGATTGTGACCTGAGCTGAAGTCGGACGCTTAACCGACTGAGCCACCCAGGCGCCCCATATGTTATGTATATTTTTAAGCATGCACAAAGAGTGGGTGATCGGGAAGACCACTGTAACCACTGTGGGCTAGGGCAGGCACTGGTCAAGAGGAGGGGGTGCAGACTGTATTTAAGACAGCGTCTGTCTGCAACCTGGTCTTAATGCTGTGGACAGAAGGGGTTATGAGAGAGTATCATCTATCATCGTAAGATGGATCCTGGTTACAGAGGCATTTAAAAGGTGGGACCATGTATCTTAGACTCAAAAAATTCTGATCTGTGCATTTTTATTAGCGGGCATGTGTTCTTTCAATGAGATGTTTCCACTTTGCACCAAAACAAATATAGATTGGGAATTACTAAACTCTCAAATTATAATTGGTAGGAGGTGGATCTAAACAACGACAGGGTCTGGGAAGATGATGGCTTAAGCATGCTGTCATGCACCACAGCCATTTACTTGTTATGATGAAGAATAGGCCCCCTCGTACTTGTAAAATAAGGAGGTCCCTCTCTCCGCTGCCACAATTTCCTCTCTAGGCCTTGAGCACTCAGGCATACCTTGGTAGCAGGGCTGGGTTTTTAACGCTAGGGATTTTAGGTCACCCGTTGCACTATTTTATCTTGGGATTTAATCCCTGGAAACCATTCTTTACAAAGAGGTTATAAAATAAGCCCTTGCTGAGGAATGGAGTCTTCGGGAATTCCTTAAGTCCCCACTCGGGGCTGGCTCCCGTCGTGCCACAGTGGATGGTCCTGTGAAGCCATTGTTTTGACCTGTGTGGACTTCAGCGGTCTGTCATTGTGTCATTGCAGCAGCCAGTTAACCTGGAGGGACGTCCAGCACCTGCTGGTGAAGACATCCAGGCCGGCGCACCTGAAAGCAAATGATTGGAAAGTCAACGGTGCTGGTCATAAAGGTGCAGTGGTGGCTCCTGTTGGGCTGGGCGGGGACCAGTCAGCCGGTCCTGGGGGACCCACTGGGTCACCTACTGGAATCTCTATTAAAGGGTTGACAGGAGCTTCTCAAAAAGAATCCCCAAATGACCTTGATTGTGTGTCACAAGAGTGAGACGTATGTAGCTAGAGATTTAAGGATGGTATTCTGGGACCTCACACTGACTTTAAGGAAAAAAACCCAAGATCGGTAGAATTCATCATGACTAAACATCATGACTTTTCCCACATCCAGGGACCACCTGTACCAGTATTGGTATAATAGTTCTCTTTAAATTGACTTGCATTTTTTTTTTTTTTTACATAAAGAAATATATTTTAGGGGCGCCTGGGTGGTTCAGTCAGTTAAGCCTCCGACTCTTGATTTTGACTCAGGTCACCATCTCATGTGAGCTCGAGCCCCGGTCAAGCTCCAAGCTGGATGTAGAGCCCACTTAAGATTCTTTCTCTCCTTCTGCCCCTCCCCTGCTTGTGCTCTTTCTTTCTCACTCTCTCTTTCAAAAAAATATATTTTTTAAAAGGAAACTTTATTACATCTAGTTAAACACAGGTTTGGTGTGTACTTTTATTTCTTCCTAATGCACATCCAAACAAATCCATGACTATTAAGATAAATAAATAATATTTATTTGTGTGCCACCTAAGGGCAGCTTGCATTCTTAGTCCTGAGTAGCAATACGATTTTGAAACTGGCCCTCAGTTTCCTTATGTGTACAATGAGGACCCTGAGATAGCCATGTAAGTTACTTTCTAACTATAAAACTTCTGTCTGTGTTATAAAAGTAACTCCCAGAACAGCAAGGCTTCTTCCCCCGATCCAGCCTGGGACAGACATAGGTTCCATGAAATCAACCTGCAGTCAGGGCTTGTAACCCAGATACATGGAGCCTCTTAAGCAGATAATTATAGGACTGTGCCATTGGCTTTGTTTGTATGGCTTCTTACCAGAGATGCTTGAAAAAGATTTCCATTCAGCCATGGTATGTTAGGGAGGACTTCTTCTCCTTTCCTGAAGCTGAGGCCCAACTATTTCGACACCAAGCCTGATACTACTAGTATGTGTAAAATATAGGGCAAGTGGTGTTATTGTGAGTTCCAAGGGACATTCCTTTTAATAAGAAAGCCATTGATCAGGCAGGCCTAATGCATCTTTGTTTTGCAGGAATGCTGGTGGTAGTCGTGTGCTGTAACAAGAGCTGACCTACATTTCAGTGTTGGCCTAATTAAATAGGAAAATAGATTGTATCTAGTTCTTGACCTTGCCTCTTAAATTAAACTTTGAAACTCTCCTGCCACGGCCAAATTAAACACTGGCTCAGGCCAACTCACAAGTGCGCACACCGTGCCCCTCTCCCCAAATGCCGTGGGAGGTTAGCAGGCCAAGAAGACAGCAAAAAAGATGAGCGTGGCCCTGCTTTCTTGTTTGTTGCACATCATGGTCGCGTGAACCAACGGGTTTAAGGCTTTGTTTCTCTTGTCTGGTTCATGACTCAGGGAGCCCAGATGCCGATGAGTCCCTTCACTATACAGAAACCCAAACTCGTCTCCCAGGAAGAAAGTAATAGGTCCGAGTAGGAAACACTTCTTTTCCTACTCAGCACCGGAGTGGGCCACATTGGCTGGCCCGCACCCCTGACCTGAAGGAGTACAGACCAGGGAGAGGGTAAAGTGGCTGGGATCTTGGAGCAGTCCTCAGAAGGGCTGGTCCTGCGGCCTGGGACTTCCAGGTGATGGCCCGCACCCTTGCAGCCACGGAGTGACACAAGTGGTCTGTCCCGTGGCAGTTGTGGATCAGGTGCCCTTCGTGGGAGCCAAGTGGAGTGTGAGCGCGGAGCCTCGCTCCGTTCCTGGGGGGCAGGATGAGGCGGGGTCTGAAGGCTCTGTCTTTCCAGTTAGCCATCTCTATGGATTTGGCTTGGTGGACGCGGAAGCCCTCGTCACGGAGGCGAAGAAATGGACGGCGGTGCCCTCCCAGCACATGTGTGTCGCCACCACAGACAAGAGGCCCAGGTGAGGCTCAGCGCAGGCACCGCGTGGCTTTTCAGGAACGTCGGTGCCGACCTGACTCTGCTGCCAGGTTCCGCAGGGGGAGGTGTTCACACACGCAGTCCCGTGCACGTCGGTGGGCATAGACCATGCATACACGTGTCTGCGTTTTCTCATGCGGATTGTTGAGCTGGAAAGGAGTCACTTAACTCCTGACCATTTGGAGGTATTTTGCTGTCAGTTATGGTTTCTCCTCTTGCTGCAGATTGCCCCATGGTGGGGAGCCAGACCCATGGCCCCTCGTGTTGGAAATTCTTACCCAGGATACTTAGCAGAGCTGACCGGCCCAGCGATCAGCCCTGCCCACTGGAGCAGCTGTGATGGGGGTGGTCTCTGTCACCTGGGAGCCCTAGCTGCAGCCCAGCCCACAGTGTGACTTCCTCAGCCCAGAGCAGGAGTGGCCGTATCTCCCGCTTCTCTGTTGCAGAAGGGGACTTATTATCCAAAGCGCAGAGCGCTTTTCCTCTGCTTCACTTTTATCTGGCCTTGATAACTAACCTTCCTAAGGTTTAAGCACCAGAATTTTTTTTTAATTTTTTTAACACTTATTTATTTTTGAGAGACAGAGTAAGACAGAGCACAAGTGGGGGAGGGGCAAAGAGAGAGGGAGACACAGAATCCAAAGCAGGCTCCAGACTCCTAGCTGTCAGCACAAAGCCTGACTCTGGGCTTGAACCCACTGACCGCGAGATCATGACCTGAGCCAAAGTTGGACTCTCAAACCAACTGAGCCACCCAGGTGCCCCAAAGCACCAGGATTTTTTAACAAGCCTTGAGCTGTAGGACCCTGGCTTTGTCTCTCTTCCAGGGTTAGGACACTCCCGGTGTCGCCCTTTGTAGTGACTTGCTCTAAATCAGATGCATTCATTCATTGGAATTTTTGTTAAAAAAAAAAAAAAAAATAGCCACAGAGTAAATCAGATAGCAAGAACCCTACTCCATCAGGAGACTAAATCAGATGATTCTTCTGAATTCTGCCATAGCCACTCTACGTTTTAAGGAGGAGAATGGTGTTTCTCTAGGCCTCAGTATCTGATAAAGAATGGAATGCTTTTTTTTTTTTTTTTTTTTTTTTTGTTCTTAGCTGTAACTATTTTATTACCTTTGGGAAAATGCGTGTTTGGAAAAAGACATGTTGGAGTAATCAGAAGTGACCCTTCCTTTATCAACAAATACAGATCACTCCCTTTGATACTGCCTCTTCTTTGAATGCACCTACCTCTCAAAAAAAAGAATGCATCTACCTCTCATAATGTGTTCCTCTGCTAGAAAATGTTGAGGAAAACATTTCTCGCTGCTGCCTGGCATACGGGAGGAATTCAGAAAGTATTTGTTGGATGAATAGCCATGGAAGGCTCTTTTGAGAAATTACATCTGCGTCCTGCTGCTAACTGTGGACACAGCTTGGGTGACCCCTCCCAGGCCTGATAGGCCAGGCGGCCAGCGGCAGGTCTCAATCTTGACATCTTAAAGCATCATTTTCCAGATCTGGGCAGCCTTAGCCTGTCAATTCAGAAGAAAGCGAGAGATTCTCTGAGATAAAGAAGGCCTTTTGCTTTCTTTTGTTTTGCCTGTTGGAAAATGCCCGGCACGTGGGGAATCAGACTCCAGGTCAGGTGACGCTGGGCACCTGGGAGCTGGGTCCTGCTCCGCGAGGCCACTGCGTCCAGGCTTACTTCTCTCCCACGGGTCTCCCCATCAGGGCGGCTCCTGAATGAAGCATTCTTCTCCTGCCAGAAATAGTTTTAAGATGGTAGAGTGGTGCCTAGGTGGCGAAGGGTTGTTTTTATTTTTATTTTATTTTGTTTTTTAAATGAAAGCACACAGAGTCTAGACAGCATAGGTTGAGGGAAACAGCCAAAACATACAGTGTGACATTGTTCCTGTCCTTTGAGGGAAGAAAGGACTCTGCGAATTCCAACAGAGGGGAAGAATCAGACTTCTGTTTCTGAAGAAAGGTCATCTTTACGTGTAGCGGTTTCAGGCTCTTTCTAGACTTTTCAGCCAACCGGCGATCCCAAAGCACTTGCTTAACTGCACTCTCAACTGTTCCCAAGGAGATAAGGGCCTCCAGATAGAGAAAGAGAGAAGAGAGAGGGAGAGGGGGAGATTTAGAGAGACGGAGAGAGAGAGAGAAATATTACTATGTGGAAGGGACCTTTGGGCTTTGTGTCCTGGCAGAGAGCTCCAGCTTACCTGTCAGGGTCTCTTGAATCAGGGCCACTAAGCACCCCTGAAGGTTATGGCCAATTTTTCTCATGAGGGTTCTTGTCTAGCTTTGTCCAAGCTGCTGGAATCACTTGGCTTACAAATGAAAGGGAAATGTTCCCACATACCTATGTTTCCCTCTCCCTGTCAGTCCCCCTTCTCCATGGTCCACCAAGAGAGCCGTCCACTCTTGTGGCCTCATTCTGGTTTCTCCTTCTCGTGGTGGAATCCAGGACTCTCTGAATGTCCCAAAGTTGGCTTTAGCTGCTTCCCATGGAGAAAAGCAGAAAGCGAGAGAGAAAGAGAGAGAGAAAGAGAGAGCCTCTTTATCTGGCCATCCCATGCATACCTGGGTGCAACGTAAGTGATACGTTTACCTCTTTCCTCTCAGGTAGAAGGGAAAGGCTGCCCTAGTGTGATGAAATTGAAAGAACTGTATTCATTAGGAGCAAATATGGACGTCCCAGTGGGGGCTGTGGCCACATCTGCCATTCTACAGTACTGTCGTATGGGGTGCTGAGTCAGAGGGCCTGGGTGTAGATGGTCACATACTGAGGCAGGAATGAAGTGCATCTAGGGACTGTGGGGTTGGGAATTTAGCCTGTCTCTGTCTATATCCCCCTCCTGAGAGAGAATAAGAAGTCCCCAGAAGCATGGAGAAGGTCAGGGAGCCTGCCTGGAGATGCCAGGAGAACGGGGACCACAGGGGTGGGGGTGGTAAGAAACGAGAGGGGCCAGGCCTCCTGCTCCAAGGCACAGCCAGATTTCACTGAGCCATCTCTTTATAGCCTGTCACCCCCCCACCCCAAAACAGACTGAGCCCCCCCTGAAACAGACACCATGGTGTCTGACTTAGCTCTCCAGCACCCACAGAGCATCATAAAAGCTGTCAATGAAAGCTAAATCTAAATGCAAGGACAAGGGGAAAATCACTTGAACTTGACAGCTACTTTTGCAAAAGAGAATGACTTTTGACATTCGAACACATTCAGGAGAGATCCTTGCTTAGTCTTGGGCACAAATGGTTAGGACTTTTCTTCCGTTAAAGGAAGGTACAGAGGACCATGACCTATGACATTGCCCATGCAAAATTATTTAACAGTCTTTGTGTCTGGGGCACCTGCACGGCACAGTCAGTTAAGTGTCTGACTCTTGATTTAGGCTCAGGTCATGATCTCACAGTTCGTGGGATCTAGCCCCGAATCAAGCTCTGCGCTGACAGTGCTAAGCCTGCTTGGGATTCTCTATCTCCGTCTCTCTCTCTGCCTCTCTCTCTCTGCCCCTTCCCTGCTTGCGCTCTTTCCCCCTCTCTCTCTCAATAAGTAAATAAAAACATTTTTAAAAATCCGTGTGTCAGATTAGAGTAGGACAAAATTGATATTTTTATAACCTTTCTAAAAGCAAAAAAGAAAATCAAGTTCAGTATAATTCCTGTGAATGAAACAAAAAAATAAAAGGCCCAGCTAGTAAATATCTTATTTGACCCTTAGGATGTTTCTAAGCCAGCACTTCTTTGTGTCTTTAAAACTCAGGGCTGCTATGAAACATTTTATGCCATCCCTGACTCTCTACTCCTTCTGGAAAGACGGCAAAAATAGCAGAATCTCTTAAAGCACTAAGATGTTATCTACTCCTCTTTTGTTTTAATAGGTTTGGAAGGTTACCATCTAGAGTTTACAGTGTAGTGTGGCTTGTCTTTTATCGAAAGAACTCACACACCCAAAAATATACTTCAGTCCCAAAGGCTTTGCATATTAAGGATTATCTATAGACCAGACCATATATTTATAGATGTTTGAAAATTAACTATGGATGGGGGCGCCTGGGTGGCTCAGTTAGTTGAGCGTCTGACTCTCCATTTCGGCTCAGGTCATGATCTCACAGTTTGTGAGTGTGAGCCCCGCATCAGGCTGTGTGCTAATGGCTCAGAGTCTGCTTAGGATTCTCTCTCTCTCTCTCTCTCTCTCTCTCTCTGCCCCTCCCCCCTGCTCACGCTCTTTCTCTCTCTTTTGAAATAAATAAACATTAAAAAAAAAAAAAAAACCTGGGGCGCCTGGGTGGCTCAGTTGGTAAGGAGTACGACTTTGGATCAGGTCATGATCTCGCGGTTTGTAAGTTCGAGCCCCACGTCCGGCTCTGTGCTGACAGCTCAGAGCCTGGAGCCTGCTTCAGATTCTGTGTCTCCCTCTCTCTCTGCCCCTCTCATGCTCATGCTCTGTCTCTCAATAATAAATAAATGTTAAAAAATTTAAAACAAAAACAAAAAAAACCTTACGTTAAAAAACAATTAACTATGGATTAACCACATACTGTTTCTCCTTCTCGTATTTCATGAAACCAGACCACACGGGTTGGTTACTTTATCACAACTCTACCTATAAATACATAGATAAGCATAATGGATAATGATCAGGACCTTACTGTGTGCCAGGCATTGGCCTAAGTGCTCTGTGTGAGCTCACACATTCAAAACAGGCAACAAGGGTGTGAAGTGTGGGGACTATTTTTATCCCCATTTATATATTGAAGGCACTGAGGCCCTAAGGAGTTGAGGAGTAGCCTGGGGCTGAGAGGTGGAGGGGCTGAGTTGCCACCCCAGGCTGCCCGTCTCCGGAGTCCACCTTGTCCCCCTGGGAAGGGGCACATCACAGGGACTCAGGCGGGACCAAAGCAAGAGGAGTGATCTGCGTGTTCTCCAGGAGAGAGCTTGCTTCTCTTCCTTCTGCATCCCCAACAGGCTGGGCACACTGGCCCTGAGGACAGAAGGCACCTTGGCCCTGGCCAGTAGGAGGTTCTTCCAGTCCTGAGCAGTTGCCAGCACCCCAGAGGCCAGGCCCAGTTGTCTTGTCAGCAGCTGCTTAGCTAGGCGAGCAGGCAAGGCCACACAGCCGCTATGTCCTGATGAAGTACCCGTGTGGCCATGACCCACATTGGCCCAACTTCAGGACCCTTCTGTGCTGTGGCGCACAGCCTGGTTTGGCATCTTTTTTAAAAGCTAAAAGCCCCTCTTACTCTGACCTTTGGTCTGCCCTGTCTATACTGTGCAGGTTGCCCACACGCCCCGCGTGGCACTTCTCTCCAGGGCATCTAATTGTGTGCACTCCTAGATGCTATATGAGGCCCCTGCTTCTGGCTTCTTCCATCAGGGCATGGCTGGTATCCTAGGAAAACTCGTGCTTTGCTGTCCTTCCCTGGTGGGTGACCATACCTGGGTCCTCATATTTGTCCTGGTTCCTGACACCCCTTGAGACACTGGTGAATATTTGTAAGCTGCCTATTATCCTACAGCCCTTGACATTCCAAGCTTATTTTTTGCCACAAACCTGTTCCTCCCAAATTATAAATGCAACTTACTTCAAAAATTAGTATTTGAGGGCACCTGGGTGGCTCAGCCAGTTGAGCAGCTGACTCTTGATGTCGGCTCAGGTCATGATCCCAGGGTCGTGGAATCAAGCCCCACGTTAGGCTCTGCACTGAGTGTGGAGCCTGCTTTAGATTCTGTCTCTCTCACCCCCTCTGCCCCTCCTCCACTCATACTCTGTCTCTCCCTCTCTCTCTCTAAAATAAAATAATGAATAGTTTTTTAAAAAATTAGTATTTGAATTCAAATAATACAGCCAGTTCTCAGTTAATGTTCTATGAAGTCACCACAAACACTGACTTTGCAAATATAGAACCATCGCTTCTAAGAGAAATACAGGGTCAGGTTTGTGCAAGCCTCTGGCCACAGCTTTTTTGTCAACTGATCCATACATCACCTTGTTTTATGTGTGTTTCTGTTTAAAAACATTTTACTTACTATGTATTACTGATTCATTAACACTGGACTCAAGGCCAACAGCACTGTAACTCCTTCCTCAATGAAGCTCACCCAGCACACGTGTTTTCTCTGCAAGGCACATCACAGCTGTCCAATGCTTAGGAACCAGACAGCACCTCAGCACTCTGCTTGGGGGCCATTTTAAGCCATGAAGCCACGAACCAAAGGCACAAAAATATGAAAAACATGGCACTAAAAATAGATCACAAGAAGGACATTTGTTCACAGAATGAGAACTGAAAACAAAAGACAGAGTGTCGCCTTTGTTTGGCCTCAACTGGGAACGTGTGTATCTGGGCAGCTCAAACATTTTGCTGTTCTGCATATATCCGCAAATGATCACAAAAGCACAAGTATTGGTTTAGGCAAATTTCATGGAATGGTGAATAATGGGAAGTGACTGTATATCTTATTGTCTTTTTCACTCCCCATCAGACTGAATCTTAGAGCTGGAAGGAATGTTTAAAGCCAGCTAATTTAGCCCCTTGTTTCGGGGGGGGGGGGAGAAAAATAAACGTAAATTTAAACACTGTGTATTAAAGCACCTTACAACTTAATCATGAACAGCATGTCTAGATTAATGTACTGGATTAGTCTCTTTTTCTTTTCAAATTGTATTTCCAGCCTAAGTGATGTGCTGTGGTTTCATATTCAAAAGCAATTTCATCTAAGGAAGACCTGAAATGTAAGCTAATATGAAAGAATCTATGTATTTGAGATTCTGTGACCATCCTGCCAAGAACGTTCATCCTAGAACATATCATAGATCTAAAAAGTGACCCAGAAGCTTTTTACTGTCTACGTTCAGATCCCTCTGTGCCCTCCAACAGACCAATTTGCTTTCCCACAGTTTAGTCTAACAGGAATGTCCCAATTAACCCCCCTCCACTCCACTATTACCCTTTAGAAGGTCTGTGAAAGGGTTACTGGTTGACCTTCCTTTTTTTTGAGAGAGAGAGAGAGAAAGAGTGTGTGCGAAAGTCAAAGCAGGGGAGGGGTAGGGGGGTGGGAGGCACAGAGAATCTCAAGCAGGTTTCATGCTGACAGCAGCCAGCCTGATGAGGGGCTCAAACTCATGAACCCTGAGACCATGACCTGAGCCAAAGTCAGACACTCAACTGACTGAGCCATCCAGGTGCTCCTGGTTGACCTTCCATTGTAATGGTCGTCAGCCCAAGACAGATTCCAAATACAACACGGGGAAGGACCAGTCTGCCTTCCGATTCTGGTAGGTCTCCCACTCAGCATGATCTCAGAATTGTCTAGTGAGGAGCTGGGCCCAGCTCGCTTTGCCCACCCCGCCTCCAGCCCTGCAGCTTGGTAAGGCAGCATTGCTCTGGAAATGCTCTGCACCAGAGCACAGATCTGCCCTTGTAGCTGAGCTGGAGAGAGGTCTTCAAGGTGGGAGTTAGAAATATTGGCTTGGGGACACCTGGGTGGCTCAGTCGATTAAGCATCCTACTCTTGGTTTCAGCTCGGGCCATGATCTTACTGTTCATGAGATCGAGCCCGGTGTCCAGCTCTGTACTGACAGTGGAATTCTCTTTCTCCCTCTCTCTGTCCCTCCCCCACTCATTCTCTTTCTCTCTCTCTCTCTCTCTTTCTCAAAAATAAATAAATAAACTTAAAAAAACAACATTTAAAAAAGAAAAAAGGAAGAAAGGAAAAGAAGAGGAAAAAAGGAAAGAAGAAAAAAAAAAGAGAGGAAAAGAAAAGAAAAGAAAAGAAAAGAAAAGAAAAGAAAAGAAAAGAAAAGAAAA
>NW_024412416.1:19669832-19723316 GCF_014898765.1 Herpailurus yagouaroundi | reverse complement strand
AAGAAAAGAAAAGAAAAGAAAAGAAAAGAAAAGAAAAGAAAAGAAAAAGGAAAGACATACTAGCTTGTAGTATGCTCCCAGCCAGGGCAGAAAGACAAGTAGAACAATGCAGGGTTTCCACTGGTAGCTACCAACCTCCCCCTCTCCTTGCTTTCCCTGGCCATTTGGTGTGTAGGTATCCCCCACTTTTCAAAAGTTCACCTTACACCACTTGGCTTTTATGAAAGTCTTAGACCTGGAAGAAATAGGCAGAGGATTTCTGCTTTTCCCAAAGAAAGGGCAGAAAGCAAAAATAGCATTCAGTACTGGTTTTGCAGTGAGCTGCTAGAAAGTCATTGCACACCCTAAGCAGCAATAGTGGTGCCCCCAAACTCCTTCCCCGGGGAACTACACCCAGCATCTCAGCATCAAGCAGCCACAGCTTCGAACTGTATCTGTGAGCATCTGTGCTTTGTCTCTATTTATTTTGGGCATCCATTAGCAGGACATTTCTTAAGGTATCAGAAAAACCTAAGAGAGGTGATTTGGGGGTAGATGGGGCGGGGCATCTGGGAGTCTGGGAGTCCTCACATGTTTTTCCCATATAAATTAATGGTAATTGCTTCTTTGCTTAATGCCTTTGCTCTCAGCTTGAGAAAGGTTTCATAGGAACACTCTACTTTCAGACAGCAGGGAAAACCCATACTTGAAAATATTTATCTTTGGCTCTGAATTTTACTGTGATGCTATCGGAGTCCAAGCATTGTGATTTGGTGAGTGCCTTGAATTTATTAAAGCGGATCTTGTTTCTACACATTTACAAGATGTTAGATGCTATTATACACTGGAGACAAGTTCAGAGGTCAAAGGTCAGGAGGTACTAGGAAGTTATTGTCAAGACTGCTCCACCCTCAAGAGAAGGGAGCTGTTCACGAGACTTTAGGATAAAAGGAGAACATCTGGAGTATCAGTAATTAAGTCTGAAATGTGGTTCAAGAGGAAGTGACAAGTCTGTCCTCAGAGATCTTTTCAAAGTAGGACAGTCTCCATAGTTTAAATATCTATCGCTGGGTCTGGAGCTAGGTCTCATGGGATTTTTTAACTCCTTGGGTTCCTTTAGGGCCCTTGGGGGATGGCCTTGCATACACAGACAACAATTACAGAATTTAATCACAGTGGGACGTTTTTAGTTATCTTGGGAACTTTAAGACCTTTCTAAATCAGGTTTCATGGTTAAAATACAATTTAGCTGTGTTCGTGTGACAAAGATAAAGCCCCCGCACCGTTTAAACTAAAAAATACACGGCTTTGCAGTCCACTTGCATTTTCTGTGTTATCTTTGAAATAACTGTACGATGGGGAATAACTTCCTTTTTTCTACCCATCAATGATTTCGCCTTCTGCATAGGAGTTAATTCTTAGAGTGATGGCTTTTGATTTTCAGCTTCCCCATTTCTACTTGGAGTTTCTATCTGAAATACAGAAAAACTTCAACTTGACTATCCTGAAACATTTTAAAGCCTCCCCCTCACCTCCCTTCTCTTTATAGGAAATGTAAAAGCCCCTGATTTGGAATATTAGGTTATTTGTTCCAACAGGAACAATAAAAGGTGGGGAAGGTTAACTTCAAGTAAGGAGGGTAATGCCTCGTTGTCTTTGAGTGGATGTCCTGGGCTCCCCACCCTTCCCTAGAACTTGCAGAAATGAGGAGGTCTGGTGGCCTGTGACAGTGTGGGTTCATACAAACTGTTATAATTAGCCTTGTTCCCCAGAGAAAGGGACTCCTTGCCCCCCCCCAGGCGGGGGGTAATGTCTTAAGTTTGAAAATCTAA
Source organism: Herpailurus yagouaroundi (assembly GCF_014898765.1). Taxonomy (NCBI): domain Eukaryota; kingdom Metazoa; phylum Chordata; class Mammalia; order Carnivora; family Felidae; genus Herpailurus; species Herpailurus yagouaroundi. Next base: position 19,721,505 of record NW_024412416.1, on the reverse strand, counting down.
TCAGACTGGGCTTTAATTTCCAAAGGAAGGAGTTGTGGGCTGCCCACCCCCAGCCAGCCACCCTGCAGGCAGGGGCAAGGTGGCCTCTGGGCATTAGAGCAACCAAGCTTTCTGACCTCTGGGGTGGCCTAGCAGCTAGAGTCCAGTGGCAAGAATAAAATTGTCAAATGCAAGAAGCTTTCATAATCTCACTATTTAACACTACTTGAGATGGTTTTTGTTGTTGTTGTTGTTGTTGTTTTGTTGTTGTTTTTCTCTAGATGTCAACACTGTGGCTGGGGCACAGGGGAAGTGGGCAGGTGAGGGTGGGGTCTGTTTGCCATATCTTATACCCCTTCCTGTTTTCTGAAATCCTATGCCTTATCTTTAGGATTAAGAATGCCTCAGTGGGCAGGTGCCTGGGTGGCTCGGTTGAGCATCAGACTTCATTCGGCTCAGGTCATGATCTCACTCATGATCTCATGAGTTTGAGCCTGGCTTCAGGCTCTCTGCTGTCAGCATGGAGCCTGCTTCGGATCCTCTGTCCCTGTCTCTCTCTGCCCCTCCCCCATTTGCGCTCTCTCTTTCAAAAATAAATAAAACATTAAAAAAAAAAAAAAAAAAAAAGAATTCCCTGGTGGGATTTCAGGTCTATTTCTAGGTCGGAGTGATCATTCTATCTCCCGAATGGCCAAAGGTTGGAGGGATAGCGCAGGTTTTTAAACTTTCTTATGGCTTTTGTTTCTGCTTTAGCTTGACCTTCCTCTTGGGCCCAGGAAAGGCTCTGCATCTGGCACAGCGGGGGGCCTGCTGACCTGTAAACACAGACAGGAAAATTTGGGAGAAGGCAGTGAAAGAAGTCAGCATCTCTAAATCAATTTATGATGCATGCAAATCATGTTTTCAAATATTTACAGAGTCTCTGAGGGAATTACATCACTGTTTATAACTGTTTTGATTGTTTTTTATGACTCAGGCCCTGTAGAGCCAAGCGATGTAATTCTTGAGAGATGCTGAGACTACGCTGCGAGCCTCCCCTCCTGAGCGGAAAGTCGGGGTGTAATGAGAAAAGCGCTCCCCTTAATAGACGGAGCTTGGCTGAGCACTGGGGGATTATTAATGTGCTGCTGGGTGGCAGGAGATCTTTCCTCAGTTTACAAGTGGTGGGGGCGGTAGGGGCAACCGTGGTAGCCCAGAATGGGCGGGAGCGCCTGGCCTGGATGTGGCAGGGCACGTGCAGGTGCGAGCTTTGTGTCTGCCTCCTCTGGGGAGTCTTAGAAGATTCTGGTGGAAATAAGCCATGAATGATTGGGGTTTGATGCTTGTCCTCAGATCCCATCCCATATGGCAAAACCTCCCTGACTTCATAAAGAGAACTGTCATCCATTCCTATTAGAGGACAGGGGAGGGAGAGGCCCCCAGTCTCCATGCACAGCAGTAGGGACTGGACCAGTTCCTGTCCATCTTCCATGACTCTGGTCCAGTCACTACGGCCTTGATCAGTGCAGTTAGCACAAGAGCACAATTCCAGCCCTTGACCATATCTCCTCATCCCCAGTGTCCCCATATGGTGCCTTGACCATATCTCCTCATCCCCAGTGTCTTAAACACAAGTGTGGGTCCACACAGCATCCTTGCGGAACAGTGTGGAACAGAAGTGGGAGCAGTGAACTCCAGCCTCACATCCCAGCTCTGCTCCTCAGTAGCTGTGTGACCTTCAGCATGATCCTTGACCTCTTTCTGGATTTAATGGATTAATCCTTGTAAATTCTCAGTGCCATGTCTAGCTTCTGGCATGCAGTCAGTTCCGGAAATGTTTGCTGTTATTAGTCAGCATGGTGACTTATATTATCAAGGCTGGTCTTTGAAACAAAGTAGTGGGGTTCTAAAGCCTGGCTTACCCCAGCAGTTGAGGAAATGAGGTGGCCAAAGGCTACTTAGAAGCCAGCTAGTGGGCACTGAGGGGGCCGATCACTGGGTCTGTATGAGAAGCCATTCTTTGTGTCTCTAAGCAAATTCCAGGACAGCAAACATCTTCTGGGCCAGCAAGATAGCTCCACTGGGAGCACCCAAGAGTGGGACATCCAAGAGGGGCTAGAGCTCTCCTCCCTGGGAGTTCCTGGGAAGACCCGAGTCCATGGCCCTCACTCGAGACTTGGAGCTTCTGGTGTCACGTCCTGAGTCCCTCCCTCCTCTCCCAGGAGCATCCCTGTGGTGCAGACGCTTCGGACCACCGCCCTGACCACTGCCTGTGCGGACCACTCAGACCAGCGTGTGGGTTACCTGGAGCATGTGGTGGCTCGCATCTCTATTTCCCACCCACGCAGGGGAGACCTCCAGATCCACCTCATTTCTCCCTCAGGAACCAAGTCTCAACTCTTGGCAAAGAGGTAAGGCCAGGCTGGCCTAGTGGGGCAAAGGCTGGGGATTGTCAGGAGGGCCTATCCAGCCCCAGGTCACAGTGTCCCTACAGGGCCCTCCTCCCCAGGGCAGGTTGGTTCTTCAGCAGCTTCCTCTTGGAGATACTCAGATGTATACCCCACCAACCTGAAACCTGGCCTTCAAAACAGTCCTTCCTGGAAAACTTTTGTTTCCAGGCAGGAGAGTTAAGGGTTTGGAGAGATTTATGGAATTCTGGCTATGACTTAATTGCTCTTCAAAGTGCACCAGAGATCATTTTTCTCACATTCACTCGGCATCTGGAGTAAAAGCTTGTATTAGGGAAGGACTGCTTTGCCCGCTGAAGCTTCTGCACGGTTCTCCAGTTGTGGGGTGTGCTCTTGAACTTGTGTGGGAGACTGGCTCACTTGGGGCGCTCGGTGGCTGCCCTCTACAGCCTTCTCACCCATGTGCCTGAGAGGGTCCCACTCAGGACCAATAAACAGCCTCTGAACTCTGGGGAATCACATAGGCTTTGTGGAGAGCCATGGAGCCATTTCTTCCACAAAGTCAGAAACAAGAAAGAAGTACTTTGATGCATTTGTGTTGCTTGCAGGTAACTGGAGTGAAGGGATTAATGGGAGGTTGGGGGAGGGGGCAAGGGGGACTGGGGCTTCCTTCCAGCCCCTTCTAGCTAAGAGGCAGAGGGAAAAAGAAAGGTTTCAGGACAAACCAGCACTTCCAGCTTCTCTTGAAAAACAGCTGGCAACTGTGTCCCCACCCCCCCACCCGCCTCAGCCTCAGGAAGCACCCTGCCACTACCTGTCCCCTGGGCCGTGGCCCCACTGCCTGCTTGCCCACACTGGGCCCACATGACCCATTTGGGTTCCCTGCCTGGGGCTGCAGCCATATTTGGGCTGTAGGATTCAGAAAATGGGGGTTGAGTGAAGGCCTCCATTCAGGACCAGGTAGGTAGGAGTTGCCGTTTCTCTTAGCCCCCTTCCACCCCACCCCTACTTTGCATAAGACAGAGAGATTGCCTGCAGAGATGAAAGGCTGAACGCTCTTGCCAGCCAGTTGTCTGAAGGAGTGGGGAGTTTGTCCTCTGGAACCAGCCCTGAGACCAGATCCTGGCTTCATGGGTTCCAAGGGCTTGGCCATCAGACTCAGTCCCCACCAGGTTAGGTTCCACCCTCGTAGAACGAGAGCGACAGGGGGCATCTCTCCCTCCTGAAGGTAGGCCTGGGCCACACTCTGCCTCTGCCCTTGGGAGACCAGCAAGGCTGTGAGCAGTTTGAGAGTGCCAGCTGGCAAGCCAACGCTTTATTTATGCTATTTTGCAACCAGAGTTATTATTATTATTACTGGAACTTTTAGAGATTTCATCTAAAAGTCCAAATTTCTAGCATTCCTTGAAACATTGAAGTTCTCTGATAAGGGCCCTCATTCCCTGTTCAAACACCAGACTGGAGCTGGGCGGATGGGCGGGGCCACTTCAAGGCACCTTAGGTCCCCGTCCTTACAGTAGCACGGAGGCCAGGCACAGGCTCCACTTCTCTGGGCTCTCATGAAGTCACCTCCCTAGAGCCCCCTTTGCTCCATGCTGCACACCAGGAGGCATCCAAGGTGGTGAGGCCTGACTTCGAGGCAGGAACTGGATCCAGGCACCAAATGGTGACCTGGGTTGACCAAGAGCCACAGTGAGGCTTAGGGGTTGGGGCGGCAGGTCAGAGGCCAGCAGGGCAGCAGTGACCTGCGAGGACCCATGCCGAGATGGGCTGTGGGCCCAGAGACATGAGATTATACCCTGCTCCTTCACCTCCTGGCTGGGCACCCAGGAGTCACCCATTTCTCCTCCCTTTATCCCTCACCTCTAGAAATATCATTTCACTCCCATCACAGTCCAGAATGCTACAAGCACTGGATGCTGATGATGTAGATGAAAATGCCCGGCACATGCAGCTGGCCTCCCTCCCTGTCCTGCTTACATCCACCTGACCTGGAAGAACCTTCCAGCGCCCCAGCATCCCCACCGCCTGGCCTCTGTGCACTCTGATCTCCTCCCCTTCTAACCTCCGTCCTGTTCAAGCCCAGTGTGTGCCCCTCAGATGGGAAAGAGCGGGTCCTGCCAAGTTCATTCGCTTCAAGACTACCCATTAGCTAGGAGGTGCTGTACCTGTGCCATCAAGCACTTGAAACCTGCCTTGAGGCCATTTGGCAGTCATCTGAGTCTTGGGAATTTGTTTTTTTCCAAGGCACAGATTTTGTGATTATATCAAGAGTTTGTATTTGGGCGATCTATTACTTCTACTTTATTCCGCATCTTGTCAATACGGCAGCTTTTTCAGGTTGCCAGATTTTTTTTCACCAAGAGTTAAGTTGACATTTCGTTAAGTATTTCAGCCCTTAGAAGACAGTTTGTCTTTGTTCTGTCCAGGCGGGTCGGGTTCGGTTTGGCATCGTGTGTGAAAATCAGCCTTGACCTTTGCAGTTTCTTAGAAGAACGTACAGGGTGTGGCCCTCCCCCTCACTATTCGCCAAGCGAAGAACATTCTTCCGATAAAGGTTTTTATACATTCGTTGGATGTTCGGAGAACACCCAAATCAGGCATCCAGTCTTACATCACACCAAATATGTATCTGAACTTCTGATGACAAATAAAGAGCTCTTGGGTAAAGACAGTGTTCCACAATAGAGCTAGAAAATTAGACTGGGAAGGAAGAGTAAGGGAGAAGAACCTGAGATTGTTTCTTCCAAGGAGAGGAGACTAAGCAGGGCACAGGGTGTGGGAAGAAAGAGGGTGCCCATAACTTGTTTCCTGTTTCCTGCTCAAGTCAAAGAAGAGGAAATGGATCTGGGTTGAAGTCCAGAAGGACCTTGGGGTAGCAAAGGACCAAGGGAGGCTCATCAGAACCTACAAGGGGAGGCTGGCTGAGGGGCGGGAGCTCCTGTGCCTCCTCGTGCTGCACCCAGGGGTGCCTCCCACCCACACTGGAGAACAACCAGGCCCCTTATGTCATCTCTTCCAAATGCACCTGTTGAAGCCTGTTAAGCCCTGGAGAGTTGCACGTTTTTCCTTCTTTGTATCTCCTGGAGAACAGCACGTAAGAGCTGGGTCCATGACAGATGTGAAGGTTTCATTCGTTCCATAAGCCAGCATTTTAGAAAGGTTTCCTCGGTGATGCCCTTGGTGCTTAAGTCAAAGAATCATGTGGCCTAGCCTCTTTCTGCCTTTGTGCATCCAGGCATTGGTCCAGATCCTCTGTAGGAGGGAAAGGGTAGGAAGGAACCAAACACCTGAAGGAACATGGGGTGGGGGATGGGGGGGTTTGAGGACCTTCTTTGGTAACCTCTTACACACCTCCCTGTGCTGGAAAGAACAAAGACAGGAGTCCGAATGCCATTGGGTGAGTCCCAGCTCAGCTGGTTCCTGGCCGTTGGACCTGCCATGAATCACTACCCTTGGGATCTCTCCATCGGCAAACTAGGATGGCAGGAAGAGCCCATCGCTGGCTGAGTCCGTCTCATGTTGGGCACCTGTAAGTCCTGCCAGCCTGCCTGCCTCTCAGAATGTTCAGGGGACCCGATGGGATAATGAAGGTGAAGCTGCTGTCCAGGGCTGTGTCATAATGCAAGGGTTTGAAAGCGGTCACCATTGTACCTGCACCTGCGCCTGTGCTAAGGGCCAGGCTCTTTTTCCTTCCGTTCTCAGACCTGCTGCCCTGGAGGTGCCACTCAGCTGAATAGTACTGTCACCTAAGTAATTCTGAGCTGGGAGAGAGCCCTCCTCGGCCTGTCCCACTCCCTCCTTTCCAGATCCTCGTGTTCTCACCCCGAGTCTCCAATTGCAGATTGCTGGATCATTCCAATGAAGGGTTTACAAACTGGGAATTCATGACCGTGCACTGCTGGGGAGAAAAGGCCGAGGGGGAATGGACCTTGGAAATCCAAGACATGCCGTCCCAGGTCCGCAACCCCGAGAAGCAAGGTCAGTGGTTCTCAGGAATTTCCAGACCACTTTTGTTATTTCTACCTTTTTGTTAACTCAGACTTTTATTTAACTTGTGTCTCTCATAATTCTTTCTTTTCTTTTCTTTTTCTTCTTCTTTTTTTTTTTATGGAGGTAAAATTCACCATTTAAATCCTTTTAAAGTGTATAACTAGGGGAGCCTGGGTGGCTCAGTCAGTTAAGCGTCCGACGTGGGCTCAGGTGATGATCTCATGGTTCGTGAGTTCAAGCTCCACGTCAGGCTCTGTGCTGACAGCTCAGAGCCTGGAGTCTGCTTGGGATCTGTGTCTCCCTCTCTCTTCCCCTCCCCTGCTCACGCTCTGTCTCTCCTTCTCTCTCAAAAATAAATACACATTGGGGCGCCTGGGTGGCGCAGTCGGTTAAGCGTCCGACTTCAGCCAGGTCACGATCTCGCGGTCCGTGAGTTCGAGCCCCGCGTCAGGCTCTGGGCGGATGGCTCAGAGCCTGGAGCCTGTTTCCAATTCTGTGTCTCCCTCTCTCTCTGCCCCTCCCCCGTTCATGCTCTGTCTCTCTCTGTCCCAAAAATAAATAAAAAAACGTTGAAAAAATAACTAAATAAATAAATAAATACACATTAAAAAAATAAATAAAATGTGTAACCAAATGGCCTTCAGTACATTCACAGTCTTGTACAACTTACCGCTTAACTAAATCCAGAACTTTGTCATCACCCCAAAGGGATACCCCATATCCACTAAGGAGACACTCCCCATTCTCCCAGCCCCCAGCAACCCCTAATCTACTTGCTGTATCCATGGATTTGCCTCTTCTGGATGTTTCATGTAAATGGAATCACACAATATGTCACCTTTCGTGTCCAGTTAGCCTAATGCTTATAGTATGTATCATACTTCATGCCCTTTCATGAATAATACAATTTAATTGTGTGTAAATAATTGCATCTATAACATTTTGTTTATCCTTTCATGAGTTGGTGGACAGCTGGGTTCTTTCTACTTAATGACTGTTAGGAATAATGCTGCTTTGAACATCCACATGTAAGTCTTTATGTGGGCATACATTTTCAGTTTCTCTTGGTTGTATACGTAAGAATGGAATTGCTGGGTTATATAGTAATTCTATGTTTGACTTTTTGGAGAACCATCAAACTGTTCTCTGCAGTGCTGTACCATTTTATATTCCTATCATCACTATATGAGGATTTTAGTTTCTCTCTGTCATCATCAGCTCTTGTTTTATCATATCCATTTTCTTATTATAGACATCCTAGTGGGTGTGAAGTATATCTCATTACGGTTTTGATTTGCACTAATTCCCCTAATGACTAACAATGCTGAGCATCTTTTCGTGGGCTTATTGCCCACTTTTATCTTCTTTGGAGAAATGTGTATTCATATCTTTTGCTTATTTTAAAACTGGGTTGTCGGGGCGCCTGGGTGGCGCAGTCGGTTAAGCGTCCGACTTCAGCCAGGTCACGATCTCGCGGTCCGGGAGTTCGAGCCCCGCGTCAGGCTCTGGGCTGATGGCTCAGAGCCTGGAGCCTGTTTCCGATTCTGTGTCTCCCTCTCTCTCTGCCCCTCCCCCGTTCATGCTCTGTCTCTCTCTGTCCCAAAAATAAATAAATAAATGTTGAAAAAAAACTTATAAAAAAGAAATAAAACTGGGTTGTCTTTTATTATGGAGTTATAACAGGTTTTTTTTTAATGTTTGTATTTATTTTTGAGAGAGAGACAGAGCACAAGTGGGGGAGGGGCAGAGAGAGAAGGACACCCAGAATCCAAAGCAGGCTCCAGGCTCTGAGCTGTTGGCACAGAGCCTGACACGGGGCTCGAACTCGCGAACAGCGAGATCATGACCTGAGCAGAAGTCAGACACTTAACCGACCGAGCCACCCAAGCGCCCCAGTGGTTGGAATTTTGATAGAGATTTCACTGAATCTAGTTCAGTTTGGGGAGAATTGCCATCTTTACAAAATTGAGTTCTCCCATCCATGAACACAATTTATTTATTTATTTTGACTTATCTCGATCTTCTTTCATTTCTATCAGCATTGTTTTGTGGCTGTCAGTCCACATGCCTTGTACATCCTGGGTGACATTTGTTCCTAAGTATTTTGTTCTTTTTGATGCTATTGTAAATGGAATGGTTTTCTTACTTTTGCTTTCAGATTGTTTTTTTTCCTCTGGGATGGTAGCCTTTCCTAACTCTCCTTTTGGGTCATAATCATTTCTTGAACTGATCTGTATTGAATTCCTACTTTGGGCCAGGCACTGATGGAGGTGATAAGGCTACACCAGGAGAGAAAATGAGAATAATCATTGCGTCTTCTGCCATAGTCACCAACCTCAGTCTCTGATGTCTTCACATATCTCTCTGTTGGATTGGGATTTGTAGTAAAGGGACAGGGACTATGCTGTCTGTGGAGACAGTTCCCTGAAGTTTGCTTTCACTGTTCTGTTGTCCCTAGGGTCCTGCTTCTTGATCACCCTAGAACCTTCCCCTGCCCTGGTCCTTTTCAGAGTTTTCATGAAGCACAGTTTCAGAGAATTTTTTTTTTTAACCAGGAAGAACAGAAGAGCATTGACTTGCCTCATGCAGAAAATTGACTTTATTATTTTTTGTGTGTGAGAGAGAGAGAGAACGATCGAGGGAGAACAAGAGGGGGAGGGGCAGACAGAGAGTGAGACAGAATCTGAAGCAGGCTCCAGGCTCTGAGCTGTCAGCACAGAGCCCGATGCGGGGCTCAAACTCACGAGTCACAAGATCATGACCTGAGACGAAGTCAAATGCTTAACTGACTGAGCCACCCAGATGCCCCCAGAAAATTGACTTAAAAATTTTTTTTAATCTTTATTTATTTTTGAGAGAGAGACAGAATGTGAGCAGGGGAGGAGCAGAGAGAGAGGGAGACACAGAATCTGAAGCAGGCTCCAGGCCCTGAGCTGTCAGCATAGAGCCTGATGTGGGGCTCAAACTCACGAATCGTGAGATCATGACCTGAGCCGAAGTCAGACACCCAACCGACTGAGCCACCCAGGCACCCCAAAAATTGACTTTAAATGATCAAATCGGGGCGCCTGGGTGGCGCAGTCGGTTAAGCGTCCGACTTCAGCCAGGTCACGATCTCGCGGTCCGTGAGTTCGAGCCCCGCGTCAGGCTCTGGGCTGATGGCTCAGAGCCTGGAGCCTGTTACCGATTCTGTGTCTCCCTCTCTCTCTGCCCCTCCCCCGTTCATGCTCTGTCTCTCTCTGTCCCAAAAATAAATAAAAAAACGTTGAAAAAAAAATTTTAAATGATCAAATCATCTATAAGACCCTGCCTGCCCCCAGTCACTTTCTTTCTGCCTTTAGGATAATAACTATTTTGAAAAAAAAAGTTACTATAACAGTCTAAAAATACAAAGATGCAAAATTTTACATCACTTGAAATTCAAATTAAATCACTTGAAATTGAAAGTTTATTTATTTTGAGAGAGAGAGAGAGAGAGAGAGAAAGGAGGGGAGGGACATAGAGAGGGAGAGAGAGAATCCCAAGCAGGCTTTGGGCTGCCAGCACAGAGCCCGATTGGGGGCTCGAACCCGTGAACCATGAGAACATGACCTGAGCCGAAACCAAGAGTCGGATGCTCACCCCACTGAACCACCCAGGCACCCGAAATTCACATATTTTAAAAGTAGAAGTTCCTGAACTCTTTTAAAACACTAAAGTGCACTGACCTACCATTGAAAGTCGAGGATCAGCGTCTCATGCCAGCTGCAGCCACAAGCATCGCGTGCTCCTCGGGTACAAGGTGCTGTTCCTGTGCCATCAGCACTGCCACTTGCACCCGGATGGATGCGTCTGTGGAGCTGTGTGTTCACACAGCACAGCTTGTCCGTCGGAAGCTGAGGCCCATGTCTATCGCGGGGAAGAGCATGCACACCGTTGTGATTCTGGTAGATGTTTATTTACACTTCTAAGAACTTTGCAAGTCAGGGTCCCTGTCTGGACCTCAGTGTCCTGGGCTGTGAAACAGAGCTGAGCTAGATGTTCTCTGAGCCCTCATAGAGGACCTGCCTGTCTCTGAAGCAGTGGCTCGTGTGGCACGTCCACAGCCTGGAGGGGGCTCTGCTGGCCTGAGGTTACCCCTCCCCTCTCTCCAGCCTGCCCACATCCCAGTCCTCTTTAGGACCAGCTGGAGACATCCTCTTCCTGCAGGGGTGGGTGGGCGGCAAGATGGGCAGGCACCTAGAAGATCCCCACACCCCCTGGACCGGCACTGCCTGCGGGCGGCTTTATCAGCATGCAGGTGCTGATGTGGTGTGTCCAGTGGTGCCCGAGATCCTGCAAGACCACATTGCACCTGGTGCTGTAGGCCACTGCAAGGATTGGTGGGAAGCCACTGGGGGCTTTTAGGCAGAGGAGAGAGACGGTGTGAACTTCTCTGTTACTAGGTTCACCCCTGCCAGTTTGGTCGGACTACTCCGAACTGTGGTTGGAGTAGAGGAGAGGCACAGTTAAGGGGTCATTACGATGGGAAAGGAAGGTGACTCAGACCAGGGTGGTGGCAGTGGAGTGGTCAGATTCCCAAAGCCGTGTTGAGAGGGCCTGCTGACAGGTAAGATACGGGCTGTGAGGGCAGAGAGGGGACATGGACGACTCCAGAAGATGGGTTTTGTTCTGGGCAAGAACGGACCCGCAGTTTCCTGGATCTGGAACGCTGCAGGGGAGGGGGTGCTGGAGAGAAAATTGGGAGTTTAGTTTAGGGCAGGGGGTTCCATGGAAGATTCCTATGACAAATCCAGGTAGAGATGTGTACCTGGATGCCAGGGTGGAGGTCTGGGGTCTGGGCTGGAAGTACACATTTGGCAAGTAGCTGGTAGTGAAAGCCACAAGTGTGCACGCGCTCTCCCCGGGGGTGAGTGGGGATACCCTGCCGCCCTTCAGGGGTGGGCACTGGAGGGAAATCTACCTACGTAATGATGATTCTCGCAAGTGCAAGTACTGAGCTGTGGGGTTGCTTCGGTGCCCAGCACAGAACTATGCGCCACGCACCCCCTACGCCCCTTCCCACCGCCTCTGCTCCCTGTCTCCTGCCTGCACAGCACTCTCCAGCCCTGCCCTCATCTTTCACCCTGATCTCTGGAACCTTGTCTGCTGGCTTCCCCGTGTTCCCAGTGCCTCCTGCTGTGCGGATCATCATAGGTGCGCAGTGGTTGTTTGGTGAATGAGTGAGTACATTTGGAATCTTTTGTGATCACCACGACCAGCTGCTTTACATACTACAGTGGACACAGGCTTAGAGATGCAGGGGATATCTCCCGAGGGCGGCCCCACAGTAAGTCCTGAAACAGGCCAATGCGCTTCCTTGGGCATGGTTAGAACCTGCATCTTTGGCTGGTTGAGACAGGAACAGAATAAGCTCTCTTAGCTCTGACCTTCTGTGGCTTATTGGAATTTGGGGGACCGGGGCACACTAAGCGCCTGTGCGTTCCTGAGCAGTTCCCGTGGCGGTTCATTCGCACAAGCTTTGCCCTGCAGGGAGGTGCCGCTCCTGAGATGGCCTTTGCAGAAACAAGCAGCAGGCAAGTGGCCTGCCGCTGGTGCCTTACTGCCCTCCCCTCTTTCTGTGTGTGAGGAGGATGGGTTCCTCTCTCCAGGCTGTGCACGCTCAGCACATCCAGGCATTAGCGCCTCCTCCCTGTGCACAGGTGGACTCAGTCTTGGTTCCAACAGCATCTCTCCAGAGTACAGGGGAGAAGAGAAAAAAGAATGAGAAGGGTCTTTCAACCAGTCTGGCTTTCAAAGCAGGGCTATCCTCTGGGGTGCCTGGGTGGCTCAGTCAGTTAAGCGTCCAACTTCGGCTCGGGTCATGATCTCAGTTTGTGGGTTTGAGCCCCGCTCTGACAGCTCGGAGCCTGGATATTGCTTCAGATTCTGTGTCTCCCTCTCTCTCTCTCTCTGTCCCTCCTACTCTCATGCTGTGTCTGTCTCTCTCTCAAAAATAAAAAAAAAAAAATTTAAAAAGCGCATTATTAACAAAGCAGGGCTGTCCCCAACACTTACAAGTTTAGGTCAGTCTGGCAGTGTCTGTCGGGGACCTCAGCCATAGAAGGTGACACCAGTTAACGAAAGTTTCCTACTGACTGCAGCGTTCTGGGGCCCAAGAGAAATGCAGGCCTGGGAGCTGCCTATGGGTGTTGTCCGTTGGTGCCCAGGGTGTGATTGATCCCAAAGCACATGTCTTTCCCTCCCTGGTTTTCCAGCCACCGCCAGCCTCAGTGCCAAGACTAATGCAGCAAACACAAAGACTGGCTGGCCAGAAAGAGCAGCACTGTTCTCATTTCTCTACAGGGCTCCTGAGACCCTGTTTCGGGAGCAAGCTGCTGGGTTCTGTATCGTTCACTTCAATACCCCTCAAATCTCTGCAACTTACATAATTGCTTAAAAAAAAAGAAAAAAGAAAACAACTCCATTTCAATGGTGTGCTATGCGATAGTACTATAAAATCTCAGCTAAGACCACACCTTATTAAATAACTGAGTCTTCTGAATATGCTATCTCAAAGAATACTCACCCCTGTCAGATTGAACCTGGTTTGTGTCATTCGTTTTAAAACTATTTCTTAGAGGGGCGCCTGGGTGGCGCAGTCGGTTAAGCGTCCGACTTCAGCCAAGTCACGATCCCGCAGTCCGTGAGTTCGAGCCCCGCGTCAGGCTCTGGGCTGATGGCCCCGAGCCCAGAGCCCGGAGCCTGCTTCCGATTCTGTGTCTCCCTCTCTCTCTGCCCCTCCCCAGTTCATGCTCTGTGTCTCTCTGTCCCAAAAATAAATAAACGTTGATAAAACTATTTCTTAGAAACTGAGTAGCTGATGAGTTCATTCATTGTCCTCTTCAGTTCCTGGGCCAGGGGAAGGGTGTGTCTTCTCCCAAGATCAGTCTCCTCTGGGAGACAAGGGAGGAAGGGAATTGAGAGCACATCCTGATTCACAGCTGTGTTGTGTTTACAAAAGTGGCTTTTCATTCATTCCTGTGTTGAGCACACCTTTACTGAACTTTACTGAGTGCCGGATCTGGACTCACTAGGACCTCAGCACCCTCACTGGGGAAGCAGGTGTGGGCCCCGGTGTGGGAGAGTAGGCTCCCTGAGGCATCCAGGGTGGGCGTGCAAGCCGAGCACTACGCAGGCCACCCCAGTTACCATCCAGAGCCTGCAAGGCCTGAGACAGGGCGCTGGCTGGTGATGATGCGGCCAGAGCAGAGGTCCCTCCTTGCAGACCATCTTTCAGAGAAGCACGGCTGTGTTTTAGAATGTTTGCATCTGGAATGCTCAAAATTTTAAGTTTGGGCCTTCCTGAATGCAGAAAGTTCCAGTCCTCTGAGAAATGTGTGCACTTCCTTCTCCCGCATCTGGTTTGGAACAGGCCTGGGGTCGGATCCTCATGTTCCCACTTTCCCCAAATCTCTGATGTCTTGGTCAGTTCAGAGTGCTCTACCAAAGTGCCGTAGACCGGGTGGCTTATAAACAACAGAAGTTCTTTCTTCACAGTTCTGGAAGCTGGGAAGTCTGAGATCAGGCTGCCAGCACGGTTGGGTTCCGGGGACGTCTCTCTTCCCAGCCGCTTCCTTTTTATATCCTTGCACGGCGGAAGCTCAGCAAGCTTTCTGGGGTCACTTTTGGTAGGACACTAATCCCATTCATGAGGGCTCCACCCTCCTGACCTAATCACCTCCCTACCGCCCCACCACCTGATACTATCACGTTGGGGTCAGGTTCCAACATACGAATTTTGGGGAACACACGCATTCAGTCCATAATGGCACCTGGCCTCACCACTGCCTTTCCTCCTACCAGATGAGGATGAACACATCTTGATGAGGATTTGCATAAAAGATGATGACCCAGGCCAGGTAACTAAGGATAGGGGTCCCCCTATCCTGCCCTCCTCACCTCAGAGCCCACATTGGTGGTCACACCTGGTGCACGAGGCAAAGCCCGTGCACCTGCACCACCGGGGCCAGCCTCCCTGCTCAGGTAGGCATCCTGCTTAGTACCGTTGGGCACGGGGACGCCCCCACCACCTCCTCGTGACCTGGGGCTCCTGCAAGCACTCCGATGCCCACGGCTCTGCTCAGCTGGAAGTGAGTTTGGCCCTGAGCAGCACTAGGGATGTCTTTGCTCGTTTCTTCTCTCATTCATTGGGCACACCCTTACTGAGACTGCCTGTGGGCAACACGCCAGATCTGCTGGGCACGCAGAGGCAGAAGCCTGCTTCTTCACGCTTCACCTCTGCACCCTGTTCCACCCTGCGGTTTCGGCTCTGTGCCCGACACGGAGAGCCCAAGCAGGGCTGTGGTTTGTTTCCATCCTGGGCTCACACTTACTTTATAACCACGAGCCCACCTGAAGAGCTTGGGTGCCTCCCTTTGTCTTCGCCTGTGAGGTGGGTTGTAAGGCATCAACCTGAAATGGAAAAAAAATTCAAGCACGCTTTCCAATCCCCCTTCTCTAATGGACACCATGTATCGTATTCCATGGCTCCAATGGGTTTTCGTTTTACATGGTGTTCACATAGTAATACACAGGTAGAAACAATTGATGGCGTCTTAAAAATTTCTATGTCATTTCTCTTGAATGCAGAGAATTCACTTTTTCTCCCTGATGAAAATTTCTTTTTTTTTCTCTCTCTCTCTCTCTAGTCTTCCCTCTGATTCCAAAAGAGCAGCAACCCGCATGGGCCAGGTTTCTCTCTGTTTCACCAGCATTTCCAGATGCCCACTAAGCTAGGGAAGCAGTAAAATGTATCAAAAAGAGGAATGGAATGATAGTGCTTATGTATTCTCTATCAGGTACTGGTGTTATTTCACCTCATTGCTAAAAATCGGTATATAGGGGGGCGTGGGTGGCTCAGTCGGTTAAGCCTCCAACTCTTGATTTCAGTTCAGGTCATGATCTCATGGTTTGTGAATTCCAGCCCCGCATCGGACTCCATGCTAAGCATGGAGCCTGCATGGGATTCTGTCCCTCCTTATCCCTCTGCGTCTCCCTTGCTTTTGTGCACTCTTTCTCTCTCTCTCTCAAAGATAAATAAAATAAAATAAAATAAAATAAAGTAAAATAAAATAAAACAAAATAAAATAAAAATCAGTGTAGAATCAGAGCATCTGAAACAAAGTCCTAAATGACAAGGAGTTAAGGTTTATGAAAAAAAAAGTTCTTATTGCTAGTGATATATACAATAGTATTCACAAGTAAGATATTAATGAGATCTAGTATTTGCCTGAAAATACTTTGGGGGTGCCTGGATGGCTCAGTGGGTTAAATATCTGACTCTTGATTTTTGGCTCAGTCATGATCTCATGGTTTGTGAGTTCAAGCCCTGCATCAGGCTCTGCACTGACATCATGGAGCCTGCTCAGTATTCTCTCTCTCTCTCTCTCTCTCTCTCTCTCTCTCTCTCTCTGTCTCTCTTTCTCTCTCCCTGTCTCTCTCCCCTTCCCCTGTTTGTGCTCTCTCTTTCTTTCTCAAAATAAATAAATAAACATTAAAACACACACACACACACAAATACTTCAAGGAGGGGTGCCTGGCTGGCTCAGTTGGTAGAGCGTGTGCCTCTTGATCTTGGGGTCAAGCCCCACTTTGGGTGTAGAGCTTACCTAAAAAAATAAAAAATAATAATAATAAACACTTCAGGGGGTGTGGGATGGGAAAGCAAGGAGGGGGTAGACAAAGCAAAATTGGTGGAATGTTGCTGATTGCTGGCACTGTGTGATGGGAACATAGAAACTCACTATTGCTTTCGCTATTTTGATTTGAAAATTTCCATCATGAAATTAAAAATATATATACCCATGTGTAACATTTCTTCCTAAGAGGTAAAAATGAAAGACTATCATAGAACTTTAGATTGCACAATTAAGGTAACATAAAGATATAGTTGCTTGGAAGCAAATATACTTTAATTCTCCATATGTATGTGAGAAAAAAAGGTTCAGTATACGATGGGAGAACTCGTTTCTTTGGACTAGTTTATTTGGACTTTCTTATCCCCAGAGAGTCAGTCTTAAATCTATCTAGGACTAAGGCAGGGCAGCAAACTCTGTGTGTGTGCATGGACTGGAGTGGGTATCATGTGTGTGTGTGTGTGTGTGTGTGTGTGTGTATATGTGTGTGTGTGTGTGTATATGTATATATATATATATACATGTATATATGTGTGTGTGTGTGCATGTGGGTATGTTATGTGTCTATATGCATATGTACATGTGGGTATGTATGTACGCATGAATGTATGTGTGTATTATGTGTGTGGAGTGTGAGTGTAGGTGGGTACATATATATGTATGAATGTCTGTGTGTGTGTGTGTGTGTGTGTGTGTGTGCACGCGTGCATATTTGTTTGTTATTGAAGAACCAGCATACCATAGAGGTTGAGTCTGGAGCCAGCTTGCTCACCAGACTCATATTCTGCCCCTCACCAACAGCGGCCCTAGACAGGTCATCATCATTCTCTGAGCCTCAGGTCCCTCTTCTGCATAAAGCTGTTGGAAGGATTAAATTTCCATCCATGTCAAGTGCTTGGTGTTATACTATTAACATGACTCCTCATGGCAATCTTACTGTGAGTGTTTTTGCCCTCGTTTTGTGGGAAAGGAGGCTAGTTCCAAGCTCTAGGAAGAGGCTGACAGAACCCACACAGCCATAAGGACAGTCTGGACGCAGTGTGCCCCTTTTGACTGCAGGCAGCCTTTAGCTGATGTTATGCCCTTTTAAGCCATGTGGCCAGTGGTTTTCCTGTGTCTGGCTTTGGGAAAGCTTTGGTTGGGTTTTTTATTCCAAGTGTCATAAGATAAAAACCAATTTCAATAAAATATTGAAGTCTAACAGGTGCCTTGTATGAGGAGCATTTCCTGCATACTGTAGTCATGACTTCTGGAAAATGTTTCTCCTGAGAGGCTGCTTCACCAGGACTGAGAGTCAAGTGAGAGTTGATGTGGCAGAGACCTTTATTTTTTTTAACCGACCAGAACACTTGAACTACAATAGGCACTTAGAATAGATGGTTATTGATTTTTAAGCGTTTTTCCTTTGTACGGTGTTCCTGGCTTCAACATCACTGACATGGCCATTCTTCACAAATCTCCCATTTTAAGGCAATACCAATCAATCTCACCACGAAATTAAGGGGGTAGGAGGAATCTAACTGAATGATTATAAAACTGATCTGGAAGAGTAAACACAGAGAATAGCGAGAGAAATTTAAAAAATAAATAAATGCAGGTATTCAGACATACAGTTGACCCTTGAACAACACAGGGGTAAGGGGCGCCAACCCACCCCTCAGTCGAAAAATCCACATATTACTTCTGACTCCCCAGAAACTTAACTACTAATGACCTGCTGTTGACCATAAGCCTTACTGATAACACAATTAATACATATCCTGTATGTGTTAATGTATATGTTATATGTGTTATATACTATATTCTTACAATAAAGTAAGCTTGAGTAAAGAAAATGTCATTGCCAGGGGCACCAGGGTGGCTCCGTTGGTTAAGCATCCGACCACCGGTCAGGTTGTGATCTTACGGTTTGCGAGTTTGAGCCCCACTTCAGGCTCTGTGCTGACAGCTCAGAGCCTGGAGCCTGCTTGGATTCTGTGTCTCCCTCTCTCTCTGCCCCTCCCCCGCTCATGCTTTGTCTGTCTCTCCCTCTCAAAAATAAACCTTAAAAAAATCTTTTTTAATGTCATTAAGAAAATGATAAAAGAGAGGAAATACTTTTATAGTACCAAACTGTATTTATTAAAACAAAACAAAACAAAACAAAACAACCGTGTATAAGTGGACCTGTGTAGTTCAAACCCATGTTGCTCAACGGGTCAACTGAATTTTTTTTTTAATGTTTATTTACCTTTGAGAGACAGAGTGAGACAGAGCATGAGTGAAGGAGGAGCAGAGAGAGAGGCAGACACAGAATCCGAAGCAGGCTCCCAGCTCTGAGCTGTCAGCACAGAGCCCAACGTGGGGCTTGAACTCACGAACCATGAGATCGTGACCTGAGCCAAAGTCGGACGCTTAACTGACTGAACCACCCAGACACTCCACGGGTCAACTGGATTTTTAAAGTATAATAGTAATTAAAATGGTATGGCCGGTGCTAATACAGACAGATAAGTCAAGGGGAACAGAACAGAGAGTCCACTGGTACAGCCACAGGAGTGCACTAAGTCTAGCATTTCATATTGGTGTGTGGGGGCTGGGCTGGGGAGAATGAGGTATTGAATAAAAGCCCTCAACAATTAGCTAACCATTTGGAGAGGAGATTATTATTTTAGTAGATTTATACACATAAAATTAGAAACTTCTGCTTGGCAAAAAGAACCATAAAATTAAAATTAGAAAAATATTTCTAAAATATTTTGGATGAACTCTAGTAATTCACAGATGGTCTTTTTCGCTTCACTCAAGCCTGATGGTTGCTAACTTTTTCTGTGAAAGGCCAGATAGTAAATATATTAGGCTTTCTGGTCTCTGTGGCAACGGCTCAGCTTTTCCATTATAGTATGAAAAGAGCCATAGAAAATATGTAAATGAATGCATATGCTGTGTTTCAGCATAACTATTCAAAATCAGGTGGTGGGTCTGTGGCCATAGTTTGCAGCCCTCTGCTCTAGCCCATTTACAAATTGCAGTTGAATTGAGGACTCTGTCACCTGGTAATTAAGAGGCTTGTTTGGGTGTTATTTGGGGACTCTCATCCCTTCCCCATTTACTCACCCGTGGACCCACATTGTTCTATGTGCTGGTAAACACTATGTGCTGGTAAACAACTAGCACTCCAGGGGCAAGTATGTACAGATACATATATATACTTACGCATATGCGTGTGCAATATTATAAATGTTACTGATACAAAGTATGTGTAGCAAGCAGTTTACAAATAATAATAAGGATACACTGTGCTCATTGTAAATTACATATAGCTCTTGATTCTCAGAGAATACATTCAGAGATTTTTGCCAGACTCCTGTATCTCTAGCCAATCTGTGGTTGCTATTGCAAGGAACAACTCCTTTGGCATAAATAGAAGTTGGAACCTGATTCATTTGCCAAGGGCATGGACAACTTCATTTCTGAATTGGATGATAGTTTTCAAACACTAGAATATTTCCTCCTCCTCCTTCACTTTCATATGTCCAGAAAATCCACAGTAAATCAAGCCCTTTTTTGTAATGTTTATCTATTTCCACATGTAAATGCTCCCACCATGGCTGAATTCAAGCCACCAACATGATGTCGCTGAGAGCAGAATTCAGAGGAGATGCACAGTAGCCATCAGTAGATAGTGATGAGGTTTGGGGGGAAAGAATTCTTGAAGACATCTTTGGTGCAAGAAGGTGATTTTATTAAAGCACGGGAACAGGACCTGTGGGCAGAAAGAGCTGCACTGGGGTTGTGAAGAGTGGCCAGTTATATACTATGAAGTTGGGGAAGTAAAGTCTAAAGGGAGGCCTCCAGAGGGACTTTGCTATGCTAAAGAGGACTCCTAAGATACCGGAGGCCTTGCTGTTGTCAAGCTAAGGTTGTTTTTCCCTCTAGTAAGGCATTAACATTAGAACGGTAGGGGGTTCCTGGAAAAATGTCATACTCTGTATTTGCCTCAAGTATTTGTCAATGGGCTGCAGGTTATAAGGAAATTTAATTTTACCTGCCTTTTCCTTCTTGCCTTTGTTCTCCATAGCATTAGGCAGGGGGATATTGGGGCTCCAGTCTACAGGTTTCTGGAGATGAGGCTGTTGATAAGATTGCCTTTTTCTTATAATTTACTAAGATATTTGTAAACTAATGGAGACCCATGTCCTGTATGACTGTGATCTCTATCAGTTAACCATTTATTTTCTTTCCTTTCCTTTGTCCTTGGGCAGCCAGGAGTGCTTGGGGAATATCACACGCAGCACACCTGGGATGTGGGGGGAGGGAGGGGAGTAGCTTGTATTTTGCCCTCAGCCTGCCCCACGCTCCCTCATCATACAGTATTTCCATGGGATCCATAGTATATAGGTAATCTCCCCAAAGCATAGATAATGACAAAATACAGTAAAATGATTCGGAAGTGATGACTTTTGAGTATTTCTTACCTTTGTTCTCAATATAATTTAACTATAAGCTTTTATCATTTAATTTTTAATAATGGCTAGGTTTAACAACCATTTCACAAAGTCCCTGAAAATGTTTTCAATCAATACACCAAGGCAAAGTGGTCCTAGCACACCACTGCTTACTGGGACTCATATAGGTCAAGGACTCTCTTTTGGGATGGGTATACTTGAGGCAGATGCATTCAATCAGGATATGACCAAGGCTCAGACCTTATAATGTGCTCTGTCCTCCACCCCTGCAACTCCTCTTCATCCCAACAAAGCAAAACCATCTCTGAGTAGAGCCTTGGTCCCCCTCCCCACCTCGGCCAGGACTAGACATCACAATCAGGGGCTCTTACAAATCATTGGTTTATTTCTTCTCAAGGCCCACTCAGAAGAGTAAACATGCAATTGCCATCAGTTTAACTGCTTAATTAATAAACCAAACTCCTTTTCTGACTAAATGTTGCTAACCAGCAAGCAGTTATCATTTGGATTCTCAATATGCTAAAAAGTCATTTATCCAAGAGATAGAGTTAAAAAACAATGTCCGGTATAAAAAAGTTCCAATACACAGGCAGACACCTTCTTTATCTCTAACATCTCAACCCCCATAATTAGGTGATGGCAAACAGGGCTTTACATTATGATAGCCTTAATATATAAAGAGTGTTTAAAAGTCTAAAAAATATGCAAAGCACCCTAGCAGAAAAATCAGCAAAGAGCCTAAAAAAGACAATTCATGAAGAAAAGATATAAATAACCAGTGAACAGCAAAAGATATTCAGTCTTCATAGTAACCGAACAAAATATAAATTAAAACATGGGAGGGAAGGGGCGCCTGGGTGGCTCAGTCGGTTGAGCGTCTGGCTTCAGCTCAGGTCATGATCTCGCAGTCTGTGAGTTCGAGCCCCACGTTGGGCTCTGTGCTGATAGCTCAGAGCCTGGAGTCTGCTTCAGATTCTGTGTCCCCCTCTCTCTCTGCCCCTCCCCCACTCATGCTCTGTCTCTGTCTCAGAAATAAGCATTAAAAAAAAATTAAAAAACAAACTAACAAACAAACAAACAAAAAACATGGGAGGGTAAATGTCCTGAGAGCAAGTCAACAAGCAGAAGTTCCCCAGATTTCAACCAGGTATTCTGCACCTGGGACCACAGTGTGATTTGGTGAAAAGAACATGAATGCAGTAGTAAGGCCTGGGTCCCAATACTGGCCGTACCAGCTACAGACACTGGCTGGAAGACCTTGTGACCAATAATATTCTCTCATAGGAGTGTTGTGAGCACCGGATGGGAGTGAACATTTTGAACACAACCTGGCATATAGTGGGTTGCCATGGAAACTCGGGTCCCTGTCTTCCCCACTCCTCCCTCCCACTTCTCACTCACCTGCAGTAGTTCTAACCACAGCCTTTAGGAATGGATCCGTTTGCCCTCCGGGAAAGTTCCAGCCCAGAGGTAACTGGCAGAGACCTGCCCTACTGCCTTTGAGAAAAATTAAAGAGGCTCTGCTTATAGAGAACCCAGGGATCTGGAAACAACAGAATTCAGGGTTGCTGTGCTGAGGGCAAGCTGGATCACCGGCCAGTCAACAGACCGAATGGAAAAACTCTCTCCCAAGTCTTGAACTCAGCAGGTACATTTCTATTCTTTCGTCTTCTTAAGCAATGTTTTTTTTTTCCCAAACAAAAGAAACCAAAACTTGCTAACCAACAGCTTGCTTTTGAAACTGCTGTGAGGAGTTAACTACACCACAAACTGACTGGCTTTTCAGGGGCCTTTGTGTCTGTGCTCGGTGTGCTCTCTGGGGTCAGAGCCACTTTAGAAGTTCTCACACATCTTGGCTTTCTTTGGAGCTCAGCCCAGGACACCCGACTCCACCTGCTCTCGCTTCTGCAGAATCCCATCTTTGGTTCTCTTTTTAGCACAAACGTGAAAGTTGAAGCCGGGGCGAGATCAAAGAAGCTCAGGAAGAATTTGAGTGCATTTGCCAGGACCTGCAGAGTTAGCTGTAGGGGGCACAGACAGACACGCCATAAAGATCAACCCTGAACCACAGTCAAGTTGACAGGGTGGTGGTAGGAGGAAGACCAGGCTGCCACATGAACTGGGGTCCTGGGCACAGGAAATGGGTGTTGGGACCTGTTTGGGGTGAGCCCAGGGCAGAGTCTCTGGTGGGTGTGGCCTGAGTTCCAACTGGGCCACTTGCTGGCCTGGTCACAGACCCTCTCTCCTCTCAGCCCCCATCACTGCACGTGCATGATGGGAACCATAGTATGTACTTCACAGGCCTGGAGGAGATTCAAATGTAGGAAGATTTTATATGAAAAAAAAAAATGCTCGTGAGATTTTTTTTAAGGGTTTCGATTGGTGTTTGACCATAGTGCCTGAAATATTAAAAGTACCAAGTATTTCTTGATGTTAAGCCATGTTGGAACCTATCACATGTGTCACATGTCACCAGTTCTGCAACTCTGCCTCATACTCTTATACAGTATCTTACCAAGATGCTGTGCTCACTTGGATGGAAGACCAAAGAAAGGCCAGGGGTAAAAGGTTCTTTTCAAATATTACTCGTGCTAGTTCATGCCTTCTACCTCCAAGCACATGTAATGATTACAATTTACTCCATCAGTGTCACCTGGACCTGTTCTATGCCTCTCCAGGTTGGCTCAGCCCCTCTGCCCTTGGGCCCCCCTCTTGCCCGGTGAAGAGGTTTGGCCCCCAGTTTATCTCCTGAGCAACCGCCCGGCGCCGGCCCCCCCCCCCCCCCGCTGTGAAGGCTGGACTGGGGCACAGTTGTTCCCACACAGGGAAGAGCTGCAGGGGCTCTGGGGAGTCAGGTACTTCCCAGCAGGACTTGGGGAGGCTGTGACTTTTCTTTCCACTTCCAGAAGAAGTGTGACATCTGGGCTCCCCAGGATTGAGCTTCCTGGAGGGGGCAGGTGACGCATCAGGAAGTGCACAGCAGGTTTGCCCAAAAGACGGAGGGGCGGGGTGGAGAGCTTTTGCCCTTCCCTGCGTCCCACAAAGCCTCTTTGAAGGATGTCTCCTGGCCAAGGGCCCTGCTGTTTTGTTGTGAAGCTGCAGCCTGCTGGGGGGTTGTCCCCTGCCCCCTCCCCTGTCTTTCTCCACCCACCCATCCCCCACTCTTGTTGCCCTGGGATCCTACCTCCCAATAAAGCCTCAGTCCCCAGGCTTTGCCTCAGATTCCCATTTTCTAGGGAACCTGGGCTAAAACACATGTTCAGGTGGCCGATCTAATGTGAGTTTCAATAATGTGGATGAAATATTGCAGAGGCAGAGGTGATCAAAAGTGTCATAGGTAGAACTGGTCCAATGTGACTCTGCTGTGGGTGGACAAAGCTTGCCTTCTGAAGCACAGTGCTCAGGCTTTCGTCTCTCCCGCCCCCAGTGCCGGGCACTTTGAGCACAGTCCGTGAATAGTTGTTGGATGACTGAATGTGCGTGCACCCATGAACCTTGTTTAAATCAAGAGCTCATAGAATTTTAATCAGTTCTCTTTTCGGCTGTGCACACTCAGTAAAAACATTTAATAATCGGTTAAAAGTGGAAGACATTAGTCTCTCCTATGTGACTACAATTTTCCTTTTTTCACCATCTAAAGTTCCATGGTTTTCTGATTTCCTTTCAGTTAGTTAGCTCTTTCAGGCATTTCTTCCTAAGAGGAGAGCTGTTCTCGTTTTATTGTTGTTTTACTGACTGCTGTTTAATTGACATCTGTTTTGGGCTCATCTCCGCTTCCAAGAGGAGTTGAAATTTTGCAATCTGCGATCCAGGGCTCAATCTATCTTGTCCTGACGGCTAGGAAGAAAGATTTCAAAGCATGTGCCTTCTGTGCCGGCTTTCAAGTTTGTCACTGAACTCTCATTTCTGGAAAGTACGATTCTAGATTATCACTCCTGCTTCTCTTGAAACAGAACTGAAGAGGGGCGCCTGCCTGCATGGCTCCCTCGGTTAAGCGTCTGACTTGATCTCAGCTCGGGTCTTGATCTCAGGGGCTTGAGTTCAAGCCCAGTGTTGGACTCCACACTAGTCAAGAAGCCTACTTAAAAGAAAGTCAGTCAGTTAAGTGACCTTTTGTTCAGGTAGTGGTCTTGCAGTTTGAGCCCCCCATGGGGCTCCACACTGACAGTACAGAGCCTGCTTGGAATTCTTTCTCTCTCCCGTTTTCTCTCTGCCCCTCCCCTGCTTGAGCTCTCTCCCTAAATTAGTTAATTAATTAATTTTTAAAAAAACACAAAAAACCAGGGGCGTCTGGGTGGCTCAGTTGATTAAACGTCCAACTTCGTCTCAGGTCATGATCTCATGGCTTGTGAGTTCGAGCCCCGTGTCGGGCTCTGGGCTGATAGCTCAGAGCCTGGAGCCTGTTTTCAGATTCTGTGTCTCCCTCTCTCTGCCCCTCCCTTGTTCACACTCTGTCTCTGTCTCTCTCAAAAATAAATAAACATTAAAAAATTAAAAAAAAAAAAACAACCAGAACTGAAGATTTCAGTAAAGTTTCCAAACAGTCACTATACACACAGCTATCCAAAAGTCCCACTTCTAACCCCATTTGCTTCGCTATGTTTCGGTTGGTCTTTTTGCCTCCCTTCTCCTCGCCATCCCCCAGGTCTCCTAGTGCAAGAAAAAAACAAACATTCCTACTTCAGATAGGTGAGGGGACAATCCAACCACCGTTGTGCATGGTTATGAGTCATGGCATTGCCAGTTGGTTTCATATCTCCTGATGGTGAACGTAATAAAAAGATGAGATTCTTTTCTTTAATATTTCATTTTTGCACATAATAGTCTAAATGTGGTTGAAAATGAAAAATCAATTGGCATGGAGAAGAGAAAGAGCTTCCCCAAAACTCCTCTGTCACATTCCTGTACCATCAATCAGCTTTTAGGTACAAAGATGTACCTGGAGGGGTACCTGCATGGCTCAGTCGGTTGGGCATCCAACATCAGCTCAGGTCATGATCTCGCAGTTGGTGGGTTCAAGCCCCACATCAGGCTCTGTGCTGACAGCTCAGAGCCTCAAGCCTGCTTCAAATTCTGTGTCTCCTCCTCTCTCTGCCCCTCCCATGCTCATGCTCTGTCTCTCTCTGTCTCTCAATAATGAATAAACATAAAAAAAAAAGATGTACCTGGAGGTCCATGCTGCCCACACTGGGCAATATTCTGGCAGCCAGAGCCACGACCAAATATACAAGTGCATTTAATTTTTGAACATTTGCCTTTTTTTCCCCCCAGAAACATGTCATGTTCAAAAATACATCTATATTTCTATTTGGTGTTCTGTTTCCTGACATTTTATAGAGTTCTAACCAGGCTGCATTCATAACTTTGGATTTCTTTGTATGACTTGCATATCAAGCATCTTTTCATATCATTATACATCCTTTGTAAGCAGCACTTTTTTTTATAAAACTTTACCAAGTAGAAACACCATAATTTATTTGAGCCATGCATCTATTGTTGAACATGCAGGCTATTTTCCTGTTTTTTTTTTTGTTTTTTTTTGTTTTTGTTTTTTTTTTTTTTTTGCTATTATAAATAGCTTAGTGCAAAAGGCTTTCTCCTAAATTTAAAATTATTTCCTGGGGACCATTCACCAGACAAGTAAGAGATGGAAGCATATCTACTTTTTTTTTTTTTCAACTTTTTTTTTTATTTATTTATTTTTGGGACAGAGAGAGACAGAGCATGAACGGGGGAGGGGCAGAGAGAGAGGGAGACACAGAATCGGTAACAGGCTCCAGGCTCTGAGCCACCAGCCCAGAACCCGACGCAGGGCTCGAACTCACGGACCGCGAGATCGTGACCTGGCTGAAGTCGGACGCTTAACCAACTGCGCCACCCAGGCACCCCAGCATATCTACTTTTGATGCCTGTTACGGATTTGCTTTTCAAAATAGTTGAACAAATTTATAATCTCATCAGGCACACTCACTGGCCAGCTCTAGAGGAAATAAATGATATCTCTCCTTAATTTGCATTGTGATAATTACTAATGAGGATGAACACTTTTTTCCAAATATTTGTGTACAGAGTGTGTTTTTTCTTTGGAAAATTGCCATTTCTGTTTTTGTCCCAAGACGTCTCACTGCTGTTGTTATTACTATTTTTTAATGTTTATTTTTGAGAAAGAGAAAGGACAAGCAGGAGAGGGGCAGAGAGAGAGGGACAGTGGGCTCTGTACTGACAGCAGAGCGCCCCATGCAGGGCTCCAACACAGGAACCATGAGATCACGACCTGAGCCAAAGTCAGATGCTCAACCTACTGAGCCACCCAGGCCCCCCTCACTGCTGAGAAAGTACTCCATGTAAAATACAGATGTAATAGCCCATCATGTGTCATAGTTCCTATAAATATTTTTCCTCATGTGCTATTTAACCTTTAATTTTTTGAAGATAATCTTAAGATTTTCCTCCAGAGTTTTGATAATTTTTTTTTTCCATTCCAGGTTGTTTATGATTTGGTTTTCTCCACAATGGTTTTGGTTTTGTTTTTGTTATAGTATAAGGTAAATCTTGGGGCACCTGGGTGGCTCAGTCGGTTAAGTGGCTGACTTCGGCTCAGGTCATGATCTTGCGGTTTGTGGGTTCGAGCCCCGCGTCGGGCTCTGTGCTGATGGCCCGGAGCCTGGAGCCTGCTTCTGTTTCTGTGTCTCCCTCTCTCTCTGCCCCTTCCCCATTCGCGTTGTGTCTCTCTCTGCCTTTCAAAAATGAATAAATGTTAAAAAAAATTTTTTTAAGGTAAATCTTTTTTCTAAATTGCTAACAAATGACCAAATCAAAGACGGAATTGAAATGTTAAAAGTTGTTACAGACTCCTAGTCCTTGCTTGCTCACAGAAAACAATTTTAAATGCTGATTGACATGTTGACAGTCAGGTCAATGGAGGATTGATGGTGGCTTGTGCCTTAGGGTATTCGCTGAATCTGGGGAGCCCACCTAGAGAGTTTTATAGCACCTGCATAAAGCTGGGACCTCAGGGCATGAAAGGAAAAACAAGAAAAAAGAACCCTATGGCAGAACACATAAAACAAGTGGTTCAAAAGAAGTCCTAGTTTCAGTAAAGGTAAATAGACTAATTGCTTCATTTTAGATGACAAAAATTGTCATATTAGATTTTTTAAAAATATATTTTCTCTCGTGCCAAGTGTGTTTCTGGTGTCTACCAGCCCCATTGTCTATTTTTCTCCACCCCACTCTGCCTTAGGAGGCTGGCATCATCTCAGACTCTTTGCCTATGGCTTACGGTTAAGTTCAGCCAAGGAAAAACTCCAGAGGAAAACGGAGGGAGAAAAAAAATTTATTTATGAGTTTATTTTATTTTTTCCTCCAGCTGCCCTCAACAGCCAGAGTTTCCCAGGGTCACAGTCCTGCCCCCAACCCTAGCCAGTAGAATAAAGTAACCTAAGGTCTTAACACCAGTTCTGTTACTAGCCCCAGGGAACTCCACTATCCAAAGTTGTAACTTTGTTTTGCTCTGCTCACACCTTTGTAAACAGTCTCTTTATTAAAGCCTCCTTGGATTATCCCCATTTAATTATGCTGTCTGCTTCCTGCTGAGACTGACCCAAAGAACTATGAAGAAGGGTCTCTAAAACAGAAAAACAACAAATAAACAAACAACCAGAAAAATTAAAAAATAAAGCAGATGGAGAAAGACATACCAAGAAAATACCAACCCAAAGAAAGCTGGTGTAGTTATATTAACATCAGACAAGCAGAAATGTCAGCACAGAAAGCATCATTAGCTCTAAAGAGTATTACCACACATTGATAAAAGATTTGGTTCAGTTCTAACACGGCCTCAAAACATAGAAAGCAAAAAACTGTTACAAGTACAAAGGGAAAAAGACAAACACACACTAAGTAGGAGATTTAACATGCTCGAATATATTTGATAGATAAAACAGGATTCAAGAATATAGGATTCAAACATCACAACTGACAAGTTATATCTAATGGGTCTGTCTAATGGGTCTATTGGTGGGTCTATACCCACCAACTGAAGAATAAAATTTCTTTTCAAGCATAAATGGAATATTTATGAAAATCAGCCACGTAGTGGGGCTGGTTGGCAAGCTTCAGCATGTTTCTAAGGATTGGTAGCATATAAACCCTGTTCTCTGACATTACACTTAAGTTAAAAATCAAAAGAAAAAGATGACTTAGAAAAAGCCCATACATTTGAAAATTGAAAAATGCTTCCGAATAACCCATGTGTCAAAAGAAAAAGATTATAATGTAAATTAGAAAATATATAGAACTACATGATAATAAAAATAGTACATATCCCAACAAGTGGAATGCCAGGAAAGTTGTGGAGTGAGGGAAATTTATGCATTAGGAAAGACAAAAGGCTACAAATGAATGTGCTAAACATCCAGCTTGAGATGGTAGAGAAAGACCAAAAACATCAATGCAAAGAAATAGGAAAGAAAGAATTTTTTTAATAGCAGGAATTAGAAAACAAAACTTTAATAGCAGGAACTAGAAAACAAAAGTATGAAAGAGAGAATCAAGAAAACCATAAGTTAGTTTTTTGAGGAGATGAATAAAATTGATAAACCTCTAGGAGGATCAGTCAAGGAAAAAACTGAGACTATATCATTTCCGGAATGAAAATGAGGAACATTATTATAAATCCTGTATATGTTAAAATTGTTGTAAGAAGGTATGATAAACTTGTGACCAAAAGAAAAAAAGAAAGAAAAGAAATTTTAAGTGGAATGAGCAAATTCCAAGAAAAAAATACAACTTAGTAAAATTGACACAAGAAAAAAATAAAGATTGAAACTATCCTATTAAATTGATTATATAATTTAAAAGAAAACTCGGTTGTCTCAGTTGGTTAAGTGTCCGACTTTGGCTCAGGTCATGATTTTACGCTCGCGATTTGTGGATTCAAGCCTGGCGTTGGGCTCTGTGCTGACAGCTCAGAGCCTGGAGCCTGCTTCAAATTCTGTGTCTCCCTCTCTCTCTGCTCCTCCCCTGTTCACTCTCTCTCTCTCAAAACTAAATATACATTAAAAAAAATTAATTTAAAAAAAAAGAAAAGAAAACTCAAGGATAACAATTCACCAGATAGATGAACTGGCAAATTCTACTAAACATTCAAATGGAAGAAATAATATCAATATTCTGTAAACTCTTTGAGACAGTTGAAAAAGGGGAAATGATCCCCAGTGGTTTAATGAAACCTGTATATCCTTGGTGCCAAATCCCAACAGCACAGTATGAGAATGGAGAATTTTCAGCCAGTCTCACTCAGGAGCATTAATACGAAAATTCCAAGCCCCATGTTAACAAACTAAATCCAACAATATTAAAAAGGTTTCTCTTCTTGTGCCTTTTTTTGGGAGGGAGGGTATTAAATAATTTTGAATATTACATTTATTTCCTTTTTGGCTTTTTAGCAATATTTGTGTGTTCACTCTAAGGATTACGATATGTAGCCTTAATATATTACAGTTTACTTAGAATTAATATCGCACGGACTTCACCCTTCACAAATTTAAGAGCCTAACGACAGTGTCATTCTATTCTCCCACTCCCCACTTTGTGCTATAATTATGTCATATATTTTACTTCTCTCTATATTACCAACTCCATCAGACAGTGATATTTTTGCTTTACGCGGTCTTTGTCTTTTAAAGAAAGTAAGAGAAGGGGTCGCCTGGGTAACTCAGTTGGTTAAGTGTCCGACTTCGGTTCAGGTCATGATCACAACTGTCCATGAGTTTGAGCCTCGCATCAGGCTCTGTGCTGACAGTTCAGAACCTGGAACCTGCTTTGGATTTTGTGTCTCCCTCTCTCTTTCTGCACTTCCCCTGCTCGTTCTCTCTCTCTCAGAAATAAACATTGAAAATTTTTTTAATAACCATTTTTAAAAAAAGAAAGTAAGAGAAGGAAAAAAGCTACTCTTTTTGTTTATCCACATACTTACCATTTCTGGTGTTCTTTATTCTTTCCTATAGATACAGTTTTTTATCTGGTATCATTTTCCTTCTGCCTGAAGAATTTCCTTTATCATTTCTTATCATGTTGGCCTGCTGGCCATGAGTTTGCTCAGCTTAGGTTTATTTCAAAAAAAGTCTTTATTTCAACCAATTTTGTTTGTTTTGAAAAATGTGTGTGTTTGCTCCTTTGTTGACACATTGACTTGGTGCTTTGAGGAAATCATTGTGATGTTTCCATGTATCCACCTAGTTGTAAATAGTATTTTCATTTTATGGAATTCTGAGTCAGCAGTGTTTTTTTTTTTTTTTTAATTTCAGCAGTGTAAAGATATGCTTTGCTCTGACCTCCATTGTTTCTGATGGGAAGTGTTCACATTTACTATGTAAATGTTGTGTACATCTGAGCCACCTCATACACTGTGATGGCATTTCCTTTCTCATATTGCACAAGCCAGCAAGTTGGCCGTGTACAAAGTGAATAAACAAACAAAAAAATACGTTTCCATATTCCAGCACACAGAACTGTCAATCAGCTTTGTAGTGCCTCACTACTGAGGCACACCTCAGTACAAGGACCACCAGACATTTGAGGAAATTATCTGACATTAAAACAGAAACAAACTCGAACAGAGAAGAAACTTGGAGGGGAAGGAGCAAGGCAGAAAACTTCAGAAAAACTATAATTGTTTTTTTTTTTAATGTTTATCTTATTTTTAAGAGAGAGAGTGCTAGCCTGGGAGGGGCAGAGAGAGAGAGAGGGAGAGAGAGAATCCTAAGTAGGCTCCACACTGACAGCAGCAAGCCTGATTTGGGGCTTGAACTCATGAACAGTGATGCCCTGAGCCAAAGTCACACACTCAACTGACTTTAACTGGTATTACAAAATAGAAAAATTTAGTTCCCCTGTGTAGGGAGAACACCAGTTATTCCCTAGTCTGTGTTCCTCCTGTGTGTCTACTATTCACACAAAACACTTCACCTCTGACACCTCTGGTCACCAAATGTGTGTTTTTTTCCCCCACAACAAGCAATTCTCAGTCACACCAGTTGGACGTCCTACAATTTAACTTGGTTCTGACACCATCAGAGATAGCGTTAGATCCCACAGCTTAAGGGCTCAGTCCCACAAAACTGCCCCTGGCTCCCCCTTACACACTCACATACACTTCAGAAGCCAGTAACAAGTCTGGGTTACCACCTGTGCTTTTGACCTACCAGCCAGAGATGGGTGCTCTAAAGACATTCTCTTGGGATGCATTTAATTTGGGAGAATGACTCCCAAAACTCAGGGAAGCTCTTACTTACACTTATCCGTTTGTTAAAGGAAATGGTAAAGGATACAGATAAATAGCCAGATGAAGAGATACACAAGGCAAGGTCTGGCAGGGCCCTGAGAGTAGGAGCTTCCATCTGTGCAGAGTTGGGGTGCGCCATTCTCCTGGTGTGTGTTTGCCGACCTAGAAGTTCACCAAACCATATACTGTTGGGATATTAAGGAGGATTTCTCATATAGGCATAGTCCGTTACTATCTTTATTTTTAGCCCCTCCCTAGAGAAGTTGGGGGCAGGGCTGAAGATTCCAAGCTACTAACCTTAGTTTAGTCTTTTTGGTGACCAACCCCCAACCAGGAGCTCGCCCAGAGTCACTTCCAGAGAACAAAGGATGCTCCTTATTATCACTTAGGAGTTTGCAAGGGTTTAGGAGTCCTGCGTTAGGGACAGGGTCAAAGACAAATGTTTTAACAAGAGATGTTCCTATTGTCCTTATCACTTTGGAAATAACAAGGGTCTCAGGAGCTCTGTACCAGGAACTAGGGCAGAGACCAATATATAAATTCCGTTATCTCATAGGTGTCCTCAGGGAAGAGAAGAGAAAATATTTCATCTATAAACCAAGAACAGGATTCTGTATTATAAAAAAAGAACATTGGGAGAACCAGATAAATACTTTGAAAATTTTAAGCATGAGCAAAACTTAGGAAGTCAATAGATAGGTTAGAAGCCCTGAGGAAATCTCCCACAAAATGAAATGGGAGGAAGGTGGGGGAGAAGACACTGAATACTGACCCAGTAAGAAATCATGTCAACAGAGTGTTGGGTATATGGGGAAGGATGTGAGTATATGAGGGATGGCGTGAAAGTGGGGCTTCTTCTCCATATCCTAGGTAGGATGTCACTGGATGGTGTCTAAAACTGAGAAACCAAGGGCGCCGGGTGGCTCAGTTGGTTAAGCATCTGACTCTTGATTTCAGCTCAGGTCTTGATCTGACATTCGTGAGATGGAGCTTCGCATTGGGCTCTCCACTGACAGTGTGCATCCTGTTGGATTCTCTTCCCTCTCTCTTTCTCTCTTTCTCTCTCAAAATAAATAAATGAACTTAAAAAAAAAATGAGAAACCAGGACATAGCATACACACATTTAATCAAGCAATGAGGTACTAAGTGCTAGAATAGACGCTCTGAGTGTGAAAAGATACCGTGTCCCAAAAAAGGACTCAGAGAGGGAGGGGGCAGTAACAGAAAGACTAGACTGTGTACCATTGGTCTAGACTGTGTACCATTGCTTGACTTTTCAAACTGTGAATTCATTACTTTGAAAAAAGCAAAAAAAAAAAAAAAAAAAAAAAAAACGTTAAAAAGATGGTATCCTACCTAACCTTAGGGTGCCATTAAGGAAAATGCTATTTTGTGCATTGCCGTACAGGACCACTATTGTTCTTTACTGAATTCGTACTTGTTCTACCTTCACCTAAATGAACACTAGCACTTAGGATTCTTAGATCCTTTTCCGGGTACTGAAAACACCATCTTTAATGGTTTTTATGACTACAAGATTGTAGGGAAGATTCTCTCATCCCCCCTGTCTTGCACTGGGCTCTGAGGGAAACATGCACAGGTGTGCGTGTGTGTGCGCCTACATGCGCACACATGGTGGCCCACATGTGTGGACACTCTTCCTTGTCTTTTCCACGTTGTTTCCTAAATTCCCTTTATTCTCCTCCCTCTTAGTTGCCATAATGTGGATTTAAAGTGCATTTTTAATTATGTGTTAAATTTATTGAGTAAATGTTGGGGTTTCTTTCTATCTATAATACACACGTGTGTATGTGTGTGTGTATACATATATATATATATATATATATATACAGTATTTCATATAATAGCTTTATTGAAATATAGTGAACTATAATCCACATACCATAAAATCCTCCCTTTAAAGTGTTTTTGTATATTTTTATAAACAGATGGAGGTGAGCCTTTTTTATTCCTTCCACCAAAACCTCTTCATTAAACTTCATAAACTTTGTAAGTCAGGTTCACTGGCCCTTATGTGGAAAAAACTTCCACTGGGTTGGGGCTGGAGGGAGGGCAGAGACTGAAATGTATTTCTTTCTTAATTTTTTTTTTTTTTAGGTCTCTCTTTCTTTACTATGTTTTGACTAAAGAATTTCTCCCTGCATGTTTTCAATATAAGGGCGGGGGAGGATTAATAAATTCTTTATTGTTAATAACTTCTTATGCCCAAAGAAAACCCAAGAATTCAAAAGTATTAGCTCAGAGTTCTTAGCCTAACAAAAACTTTCCCCCACTTCTACCCTCTTTGTCTCCAATTGTAAATTCCCCTCTCAAAGATTTTTAATGCTTCACTCAAAATATGAGGCAAAGAAAAGCTTTATTACTGCTGGTACTTTCCTATTGGCAAATTCAACCGTAGTCTTCCTTAATTCTGGTTCTTCCTTTGAATAATAGGAATAATCCTGTTTGTTCATTACCAATTCAATTCATCAAGGGGAAATGCTGCACTGAAGATAGTGAATGATGATAAAGCCATTTATTGGCATTAGCCAGGATTATCGTGTGCCTGGGACACAATTACTGTTGCCTGGGCTTTGCTGGTGACATCTGGAGGCAGAGTCCTGACAGTGCTGGCCCCAAGCAGCTAAGCAGGTGGATTTGTTGTTCTTTCTTTACAATCTCAGGAGGCTGATGGAAAGAAAAACCAAAGAATTTGGATTTGGATGTCTTTTAAGACCTCCCTGCTGGAAATTAAGGAATTAATGGAACTGCTTGGTTTTTGTCCCAGTAAACTTGAACAGGCATGCTGAGTGTCCTGAATAGTAAATAATACATTCTGGCTAAATGCTTTGTCCAAAGCAGGCCAACGTTTTTCAATCATCCTGCCCCTGGACGGCAGTTCTGTCGAGTGTGGACCCAGTCCTGGTCTGGGGTAGCCCCAGCTATGTTCTCCTTCTACTTTTCTGTGGTTCTTCCACATTCACATGTCTCATCTCCCCCAGAGCGAGGGCAGACTCTGGGGATGGTTAGCGTGGAGGGAGCTGACACTGGGGACCGGGCCACACACTAGGACCTCTTTCTACTTCTCCGGGCCCCTCCTCATGTGACCAAGTTATAGCACTGTTCATAATTGCAAATTGGAAACAACCTAAATGCCCACCAATAGGAGACTGTTAAATGATTCAACGTCTCTCTGCTGCAGGGATGGGAAGGTCATCGAGATGCCTTGCTAATGGAAGAAGCAAGGTTCAGAAGGTGTAGCAGGTGTGTTGATAAAGGGGACAGGACAAAATATATATGCTCATATCTGCTTGGTAAAGAATAAAAAGAATAAAATGCTTCTGGAAGGGTACATAAGAAACAAGTAATGGGGTCACTTGTGATGAGAAAGATGGTGGCCAGGGGACAGGGCTAGAGGAAGACTTCCACCATATTCCCTTTTATACTTTTGGATTTTTAGCTATTCATATTCATTCATATTTATTACTTATTCAGAAACATAAACCCAAAGCCCCAAGTATCCCGTTTTTTTAATGTTTTTTCTTTAAGTATACAACCTCCCCCTTTTTTTCATTAAACTTAGATTTCTTCTCAAATTGTATATGTGAGGGTCACCTGCGTGGCTCAGTCGGTTAAGCATCCAACTTCGGCTCAGGTCATGATCTCACAGTTTGTAGATTCAAGCCCCTGTGCTGCCAGCTCAGAGCCTGGAGCCTGCTTTGGATTATGTGTGTGTCTCTCTCTCAAAAATAAATAAACATTAAAAAACAAATTTTTAATTATATATCTGAAAGGTAACATATGCTGTGGCTTAAAAACAAAACAGAACAAAAATCCGACAGTCCCTAAGGGAATACAGTAAAAATGAAGTCTCTTTCCTGTTCCTGAACTGCAGCCTCCCCTCCTACCATCCCAAGACAGCTCCTCCTGCTGGTTTCTTAATATTTTTTTTTCCTTTCAGTTTTATTGAGATATGACTGGCACTCAGCATTGTAGAAGTTTATGATGTACAGGGGTACCTGGGTGGCTCATTCGGTTAAGGGTCTGACAGGATCTTGCACAATGAATTCAAGCCCAGCATCGGCTCTCTGCTGTCAGCACAGAGCCCTCTGCGGAAACTCTGTCCCCCTCTCTCTCATTGCCCCTCCCCCCCAAATGAATAAACATTAAAAAAAAAAAAAGAAAAGAAACTATTTTAAAAAAAAATTTTATGTTTATTTACTTCTGAGACAGAGACAGAGCATGAGTGGGGGAGGGGCAGAGAGAATCAGAAGCAGGCTCCAGGCTCCGAGCTGTCAACACAGAGCCCGACACGGGGCTTGAACTCACAAACCGTGAGATCATGACCTGAGCCGAAGTTCGTCGCTCAACCGACTGAGCCACCCAGGCTTCCCGAAAAGAAACTATTTTAAAAAAAGAAGAAGAAGTTTATGATGTATAGCATAATGACCTGACTTACCTAGATTGTGTGTAGTTACCACAATAAGTGAGTCAATATCCATTGTCTCATACACACACACACACACACACACACACACAAATGATTTTTCTCCTTGTGCTGAGAACTTTGAGGATCTACTGTCTTGGTTTCTTTGAATTCCTCCTGCTCCCCCTCCCTCCGCTGGGTGCTTGCTGATCCTGAGCTCAGAGCAGCCTCTTTTGTTTGTCCTACCAAAGCCCTATCTGAAAATACGAGTCTAATTTTAGTGGTGAGGGCTTTCGTGGGTGTTTTGGGAGACACGATACAGGGCGGAAACAGGTCTTGACTCAAATGACAGCTTACAGAGCCTTGTTCCCTGTCGTGTGGTCCTCGTGCTCCCCCTTAATCGGTTCCTCACCCTGCAGTTAACGTGCCCGGCTCCTCTGTGGTTTTGAAATCTGGCTCTAATTTGGTCTTCAGAAGTTGAGAACAGATGACAGTTCATAATCAGGGACTGTGTTTTCTGCACCTGCACCCGGGTGAAGTGCTTCTCATGGTGTTAGGGAAATGGTCACGGAGTGTCTAAAAGAACCAGGCCCTTTGGAAGTCCATGTACTGGGAAATAGCTCAGGAATATTTTTGCAAATTCAAGGACCTGCATCCTCTAGCCCTGGCCAGGCCGGGAAAGGCCCAGGTGACGTGGGGCCTGACTTGGAACAGCTTGAGGGCTGCAGGCTTTCAGGGCCTGGGACCTTGGTTGGCTAGAGTGTGGCTCTGTGCCACATTGTGTAACTGAATCAAAATCAGACACCATTTAGAAGAGCACAATAAGGGGCACCTGGGTGGCTCAGTCCATTAAGTCTGCTCAGGTCACGATCTCACCATTGATGGGGTTGAGCCCCGTGTCGGGCTCTGTGCAGAAACCTCAGAGCCTAGAGCCTGCTTCAGATTCTGTGTTTCCCTCTCTCTCTGCCCCTCCCCTGCTTGCACTCTGTCTCTCTCTCAAAAATAATTAAACATTAAAAAATTTAAAAAAAAAAAGGGGGGGTACAACACAGTAAGTTTTAAGTGTGGCCTGGTATTTGCAAGCCAGTCCTGCCTCTGTCCTCCTAGGACAGTATGGGTTTTAGCCCACAGGCTTCTGGGGTATGTGGACAAGCAGGAGCCCGTGTTGTAGAATTTAGGGAGTCCAAGGGATTCCTGGAACTGGAATAAAAGATAAAGTTATACCGGCAGAGCTGACCATGTGGCAAAAATAGTGTATAGACAGATATCTAAAGACAGATGGCCTGCCTTTCAGAGGAAAGAAGTGGAATAGTGTGAACAGAAGTGACAATAAAAACACAAATCACTTAGGGACTAATCAGAGCAATAATTCCCGTCACCTAAAGCATTCCGATTGCCAAGAAACCCAATGATAGAAAATGAAGAGGAAGCCAGAGATTTTTCCCAGGTGACACAGATGCGAAGCTGGCAAAGACACTGTCCCTAGCTTGGGTCACCATGGCCTGTCATGAGGGTTCATTGAGGTGGCTCACAGCTACATGGTTGCTGGGGTGGAGAGGCAGTGAGTCCTTCAGCATGAACAGTGTGTCCCCTGCTGGCCACATTGGACCTTGGCCTCTCATTTGCACAAGAATAACAGCAATGACCTCCTCAATATGGTCTCACCTCCCTGAATGCTGGGAACACATAGTTAGGAAGGGAAGCTCAGACCCGTGGTGCGTGTAGCTGGGCCAGCCCCAGGCATATCTAACTTGGCTTCTACTGTGTTTTATGAGATCAGGGATTTCACCTACAAATTGCAGGCCAGATTTCCACTTCTCTGTACACCTGGGAAGACCTAGCAGCATGGGCCATCATTCCCACATGGAAGTAGACGGTGGGGTCCCCACCCCTGTTCACTCATGGCTGGGCACACTGCCCTTACCCCTCCTCCCCAAGCTTCTCACTTCCCCATGCACAATCCATCCTCTGTGCCATTCATCCTGGCTTTTTTTTTTTTAAGTTTATTTATTTTGAGAAAGAGAAGAGAGAGAAAGTGCGCAAGCATGAGCAGGGGAGGGGCAGAGAGAGAGAATCCCAAGCAGGCTCCACACTGCCAGCACAGAGCCTCAAGTGGGGGTTGAACTTACGGACCGAGAG
This sequence comes from Herpailurus yagouaroundi, assembly GCF_014898765.1. Classification (NCBI taxonomy): domain Eukaryota; kingdom Metazoa; phylum Chordata; class Mammalia; order Carnivora; family Felidae; genus Herpailurus; species Herpailurus yagouaroundi. The sequence continues at coordinate 19,683,189 of NW_024412416.1, read as the reverse complement.
ATCGTGACCCAAGCCAAAATCAAGAGTTAGATGCCCAACTGACTGAACCACCCAGGTGCCCCTATCCTGCCATTTTTGAAGACATCCTCTCTACACCCAGCATCTGGGGACATTTGGGTTTGCACTGCTATTCCCACCCTACCACACTTCCCACCCACCTTGGCGGGCTACATAGGAAGGATCCCAAGACCAATCTTCGTGTGATCCAGGGTCAAGGATGCAAATAGCAGGACTCCTCGGTATATGGAATCCAGCTTTCACATTTGGAAGCAAATGGGAAAAGGCTCAGGGCCAGGCCCCAGGTCCACCCACTGGATAGTCCAAGAGGGCAAGGAAGCCAATCAGCAGAGCCATGTGAGACTGGGGGACAGAGAACATGGCCTGGGCAGTTGGCACGTCCTTGGTTCTCCGGTGACTAGATGGTGGGTGAAGAGCCCCCAGGAGGAGCCCTGCGCCTGGTTCTTCTGTGAGTGATGGTGGCCTCGGGCCAGGCCATCAGAAAGTCCTGAGGGAGGTTTCATGGCTGTCCGGTAACTCTGGGCTTGGTGTCTTCCAGGGAAATTGAAAGAATGGAGCCTCATCTTGTACGGCACAGCGGAGCACCCATACAACACTTTCATTTCCCATCAGTCTCGCTCTCGGATGCTGGAGCTTTCGACCCCGGAGCTGGAGCCACCCAAGGCCGCTCTGTCACCGCCCCAGGCCGAGGTTCCTGAGGACGAAGAAGACTACACAGGTAATGAACCCAAAGCCGAGGGAGATGGCAAACCTCAGCGAGTTTTGGTTTTCCACTGTTGGCTCTTAAAACGTGGGGCTATACCTGGCAAAGGCGGGGATTGTGATGGTAGGTCTTCCTCCCTTCCTGGAAGTTGTAATAATGATGGCAATTTACACCCACACAGCTCCTTCCACCCAGGGCTCTCCTAATATCTTACAGACCAGTAAGTATGCTTCGAACCAGTAAGTATTCTCCAACCTTACAAGGCTGGGAAACAGAAGGTTCTATATGCCCAACCAGAACTGGGACTTGCCTCCTGGTTAATGAGCCCCCTCCTGGGGCACCCACTTATTTCAGAGTCCCACGTCTCATGCCTCAACCTCCTGACCCTCTCAAATCCATCCACTTTCTGTCCTTATGGCCAGAATGTGGGAAGGACGAGGGTCGAAATGGGCCCAGAAAGGTTGGGTTGAATGAGCATAGCCAGATAGCCAGGAGAGGAACTTACAGTGCTGGTCTTGACTGGCCTTGAGAGCTGGGATGAAGACTCCAGGAGAGAGTCTTAGCTCTCAATGTCAGTAGATAACTGATGCCACTGGAAGGAACTTAAGAATCTCACAGGAGAGGCACCTGGGTGGCTCCGTCGGTTGAGCATCCGACTCTTGATCTTAGCTCAGGTCTTGATCTCAGGGTCATGAGTTCAAGCCATGCATTGGTGTGGAGCCTACTTAAACAACAACAACAAAAAAATCTCACAGAAAGTAAAGATGCCTCGTGCAAATGCTTCTTCTCCAGCCATACCATTGCTGGGAGGTAGGAGGTGCCCCTGGCTCTGGACATCCAGCGCCCGCATGGAGGCAGCAGCCTGGAGAGGGCTTTCGGCATATCTAGCCTCTGGGCTGGGCGCAGTCATGATTAGCATATTAGGTAGAAAGCTGTTCCTTTCCCTCTACACCAACCCACAGTGATTTGTGAGAAGCTGAGTGTTTCTGGTTGGGCATATTTTGCTTAGCTAAATATTACAGCTGTTTGATAAATGATGGGTGATATCTAAGGATATTGATGTTTTGAATTATCTAATAGCTTCTGAAAAAAGAAAAGTAACAAAATGGAGAATTCCACTGATACATATCAAGCATAAATTACGGTTGATTCCATTTTAAATTTCTTCTACCATTCCTTTAAAATGGAGCATTGAATTATGTATGGATTAATCTGCTCTGTTTCCACCTGCGATTTATAAATGGTGGCAAGATTCAGTAATTATTAATAAAGGACTGATTTTTTTTTTCCTTAAAATCTGCTACTGATTCTACCCTTACACTGTCCTGGAATCTCACAATATGACTGCCCTGTAGCCCAAGTCACTTAGTCTTTCCCAAGTATGGCCTAGATGGATAGAGGATGTCTCTGTGGGAATGGAAAGTGTTCCTGACTCTCGGGGAAGGTCCCTACAATCTTGGGGCAAGTGGGATGGGCAGGCCAGTAACAGCAGGTAGAGACAGAGATGGGGAGAGAGCAAGAGTGGGGTGATGTGGAGGGCAATGGGAGAGGAGGGGAAAAGGAGGAGGAGGAGCGGGGGAGGAGGAAGCAGCCATGTTAGATTCCATAGTCAAGGGGCGCCTGGGTGGCTCAGTGGGTTAAGTGTCTGACTCTCAGCTTCAGCTTAGATCATGATCTCACAATTTCATGATTTCAAGCCCCTCATTGGGCTGTGTGCTCACAGTGCAGAGTCTGCTTGGGATTCTCTCTGTCTCTCCCTCTCTCTCTACCCCTCCCCCACTCATGTTGTCTCTGCCTGTCTCAAATAAATAAACTTAAAAAAGATCTTTTTTAATATATAAAAAATAAAAAAGATTCCACTTTCAAGGGCTTGTCCATGCCTCTTCCAGAAGCTCAGTCACAGATAAGCCTCAGGGCAGAAACTCAGGGTAAGAGACAGGGTGGAGGGAAGGGTGATTTTGAGGTAGGCCCATGATTATTATCAGCTTTCTGCAGTTTTAGCACAGAGGTGCAGCAGGTTGAAGCAGGGATTTTCCGGGGTGGTCATACTAGGAAGAAGGTTCTTAAGAATTTGGAGAACTGGCATGGGCAGAGGTGCACAGGGGTGATGAGTGCAGCCTGGTGGTACTCCACCTGGGCCCTGTGCACCAGAGAGCAGTTACCATGTCAGGAAGGGGTAGAGAGGTCTGATGGAACAGTGGTCCCAGGGGTCAGCAGCAGGGGGCACAGGACAGCACTGCGTCCAAGGTAGTGGTGGAGTCTGGGGTCCCCAAAGTAAAAGAGTATGTGGAAATCCAACTTAGAGAGGAGGGCTTGGAGATCGGGAGGCTGGTGAGTCCAGCAGGAAGTGGGGGGCAGTAGCCACATGGGCTGGGTGAGGTACCAGGGAAACTGGGGTCGATGGCCTACTGCTGGGACAGAGCCGCCTGGTGGCTGAGGAGCAGTGGGAGGTCCCTGGAGAGCAAGCACCAGACATGGCAGAGAGCAAGGCTGCCCCAGGGACCCACCTAGGATGCTTGGTTGAAGAGCAGGCCCAGGGCTGGGCCCCACCTCAGAGGTGGATTCAGCAGGTCTGGGGATGCTCAGTGGCTGTCCTGGGTGACTCCAGGTAGTGTGATGATGATGGCAGGACATAGGGTGGTGCTCAGGCTGCTATGAGAGAGTGGCCTCCAGGGAAGGACAGAATGTCATGAGGATGAAGGGAAGCTAAGGTCAGTGCAGGACAGTGTGGTCAGCCCCACGGGACTGAGGGAAGCCAAGAGCCCATGCAGCCTTTGCCTGGATGCATTCCAGGACAGCTCAACAGGCACAGGGGAATTGATTCGCAGGACACGTGGCATGCCCAGTGCAGGACATTGTCAGGTCATGGACTTTGGGCACATTAGCACTCACCCAGCAGAATACAGCCATCAGGGAAGAGATCAGACCTGCAGTGAAAGTGGTCTGTTATTCTCTTCCGTACCTCCCGTCTGCAGTCAGCCACCTTTGTCCCTGCCACTCCACTTCATGTCTGCTGGTGTGCCAGTGACATGCCAGCACACTCTTCCTGGACAGCATGAACAGCAGGGGAAAGATCGTGATACTTAGGCAGTCCTAAGTATCTAAGCGTCTTCAGAAACTGGTCTAAGCGTCTTATGACAAAGGCCATTGAGAATTCCCAAGTTGCTTTCTAACATTTGTTTGTGGGGATTTTTTTAAGTTAATTTATTTATTTTGAGAGAGAGAGAGAGAGAGAGAGAGAGAGAGAGAGAGAGAAGAAGAGAGAGAGAGAGAGAGAGAGAGAGAGCACTTGCAAGCATACAAGCAGGGGAGAGGCAGGGGCGGGGTGGGGGGGAGAGAGAGAATACCAAGCAGGCTCTGCAGATGCTTACCCAACTGAGCCACCCAGGTGCCCCTGTTTGTGGGTTGTTGTTTTTTTAATCCTGGATTTTCTCCACAAAAGATTTAAGGTAGAGATTTCAAATAAGCCTGTGTCATTCTAACACCCAGTAGGTGGGAGTTGGCAGACTGTCAGCATATGAATCACACTCCCCCTTGTATCTGGAACCTTGGGAAATGACACAGGATGGCAGTGGGTCTTTGAAGAATTTTCATGCTAATTGAGGAAAGAGGAAAAACAAATACAAATGGCAACAAAAATAACATATGCTTACCCAGAGAATGTGTTACAGCTGTACCAGAAAACACACACACACACACACACACACACACACACACACACAAAATCTTAGGAGTGATGGAGTAAGCAGGATAAGTGGTAAATCTACCAACCAGGTAGATTTAATCCAAGAACAATTCATCGAGAGGCGAATTTTGACATTGGGCTTTTGGAGACAACTCAAGTAGACAGCTGTAGGAGAGGTGCTTACAGACGCTCATCTAAGCGTCCTGCCTTGGACAATATCTTACCACACTCTTCACTGGGGCTGGACACGGCTGGTTAGCCAGATGCCCTGATGGGGTTTTGCTGTTACTGTTAGGGGGACCCCAGCCTTGTGTGGAGCTCCCTTGGGGTTATTAACTAACTTCTCCACCACAAAGAGGCCCCAGGAGGGAGGAGGAAGGTGAAGTCCACATGCCATGAACCAGGCCTTCTCCCAAGGCTGTCCCTCTCTTGGTACGTCCTAGACTGTTCTGTTTGTGGATGGTGAGGTTACCTGCACTTTCCCAATTTCCACCCATATTTCTTTCATCCATTCTCCTACCCTTCAGCTTCTCAGCAAATATTTAGTTGGCACCTGCCCTATGCCAGACACCTTTCTAGGTGCTGGGAATATAGCAATAAACACCCTAGTCCAGATCCAGCCTCTTGAAGCTTCTGTGTCCCGTGCTGGGAGAGAGTAGGGAAATTGGTCTGTCTCTTCCCTGTCCCCCCCCCAAACCTCCTTAAGATTAAAGAAACTGTTTACTTTATCAGGTAAGACAGACCTCCTGCCTCCATTGGCCTTGGGGAGAAACCACTACAGAAGGCAGATGGTCCTCATGGTGGTGTATCCTGAGGCCCCCACGACTCGGGCTGGGTGGAAGGTCAGAGCCCAGTGGCCAAACTCATAGGTGTCTTCTGCGCAGTGGCTAATTGAAAAACAATGTGCCAGGAAGCAAGGATTTGCTTGGAAATCTGAAAATGGCCCGGAATGAGGTGGACAAGAATCAAATCAAATGAGAACTGACTGCAAAATAGCCTGACAGTCTGGAGCTGGGGAAGGGGGCGGGGTGAGGGTAGCCTCCATGATAAGCTTTGTGCATGTCAGGCCGAGCACTAGAACTCTACCCGCAGCAGAGCCCTCCCCAGCCCAGACCAGTGTATTCCCAGGGACAAGCTCAGCTTTGAAAGGGGTTCACAGTGGGACCCACAATGAAAACTTTGGAAATATCAACAACAGTAAACCTTCAGGGAGGGAAGCAAAATAAACCGGGTCTAACACTAGGAAGGTCCGCAGGCCCTTTAAGGACGAATGAAGAGGGCTTTGTGTACCTCAGCAAAGACCCATTGTGGGCAACAGAGAATGGGGACTTTTGTCTGTGCCTGCATCCCCATGAAATGCTGGTGGCCAGCAAATCACCTCTTCTTTGCTTCTGAACTCACTCCCCACCCCTTCCAACAACTCAAACCTTACAGAAGGCTTTTTTCTTCTAAAGACTCTAAAGCCTTTGTAATACCCCACTGGGCACCTCCCCACATGGGGCAGTTTTCTGGAACCATTGCCCAGAGTAGGAGGGTGAGGGACGAGGCGGGCAGGCGGTCCCACCATAGTGCTGGTCTTCAGCATGATGTGGTCATGTCCTTCAGGCCAGGCGAAGGGGACATCTGTGGACCTGCCCCACCCCGGCCTGAGGGCACTAGACATTTCTAACTGGGCTCATCTGTGTGGCCCACCTGCAGGGCAGACCACCTGCAAGAGTGAGGCTTGCTAGAGTCCACTGAGCTCCCTACATTTCTCTCCAACACTTTTCCAACAACACACAGGCCCCCAGAGTCAGAATTTGGGGATGGCAGGGGACTTGGAGGAGAAGGAGGGAAGCAAAAAGGTTTGCAGAGAAAGGCCCAGCCCAACCCATACCCACCCAGGGGCAGCCCCACCCAGACCAGCTCCACCCAGGGACAGCCCCACCCAGCTCAGCCCCGCCCAGGAACAGCCCAGCCCAGCTCAGCCCCGCCCCGGGACAGCCCCACACAGCGGTCCTGGGCTTGCAGATCTATCCTATTCCCACCAGTGCATGTAGTGAATCGTCTCTCCCATCCTTTCCATGATCCTCACCGCTTGGCAGCAGTTTCCCTGATGCCTTTGATGCCCCATACTGCCTTGCTTTGTCCTTCACGTCAGGAATCTAGAGAGATGGCTGGTGCCAGCATCATGACCCTGTTGCAGAGGAATGCCCCGAAGAAGGCACCACCAGCCTCTCTCCTGGTATCTCACAGTGCTCGTCTTTTTGTGGGTCTGGGTCCCCACCTACTGCTGGCTGTTTTCCTTCTCAGGCTGCCCCATTTGAGAGCTAGGCTCAGCTCTCAGCCGTAGCCAGATTGCCATGGGGTGGGCACTCTGTCCAGCTGAGGTCCTGCCGGCCAGCCCCAGCAGATCCACCACTCTCTAGGGAAGCTAATCCCGACCCACCTAGGCTGTGACAACCTGACTCAGGGTCTTAGGGGACTGCATTTGGTTGACAAAGCATCTCTCTGGGTGAAAGGAAATGCTTATGTCTTTAAGGTGTGTGCCATCCGGAGTGTGGTGACAAAGGCTGTGATGGCCCCAATGCAGACCAGTGCTTGAACTGTGTCCACTTCAGCCTGGGGAGTGCCAAGACCAGCAGGTAATGGGCTGGGACTTCTGATCACATGTCCTGGAGTTCCTCGACATACCGCTAAGGTGACCTGATTCAAGCCGTCTCAGCCCCCGGCAGCCTAGTACCCTACTTATGAATCAATGTAAAACCCCAAAAAGGAAATCACATTGAGGTTTACTGCTTTGGAATTTCGTACGTATTAGTAACTTCTGGTCCTCATCACAAAGTAATTCATGAAATCAGAAGCTGTGTCATTGTGGTATCTGTGCTTATAAACCATTTTGTACCCATTTTGTTAAACAAAGATTGGTCAGACTGAGCATCCCAAGACTGACAACTTGGGAACTATAGACAAATGCCATGTTAGAGGCCAGCACTGTTCTGAAAGTCAGCCCTGTGGGCCGTGCCTGGAGAGCTCCCAGCCCCAGGTGTCCAGTCAGCGGTGCAACCACACAAGGTGGGACACATGGCCACCAGGGGCCCCGGCAATGGTGCAGCCATGCAGGGCTGCGGGCGTGTCTCTCCTGGTGTGCTTGAGCTCCCAGACACAGCCACACGTTCCCTGCACAGTACACAGGCAGCCAGCCTGATGCCTTTATGCATTGTCCAGTGAGTCTAACTCTCGAAGGGCACCATCGGTGACATTCTGGTAGAGCTCAAAATTCCAAAAGTCGAATACCATCATCCAGGTGCCACTGAGGCTTTGAAACAAAGGATTCCTGGGTTCTTGTCCAAGTCCTGGATCCTCTCCTGGGTACTTAGGAATCTCTCAGCTGTGTTCACCAGGATGATGGGCATCAATGGTTTAACCTTCACCCCCAGGCCTTGGCTCCCTGAGAGTTTTGCTAAGCTGGGGGTGCAGAGGGGTGGCTGGGATTTGCTCCCCAGCTAGCTATCCTGCCTCAGCAGGACCTGGCGGTGCTGCAGGCTCCAAGGGCCATGCGGGGCTGAGTTGCAAAGGCCCTCTGTGGCTTCTGCTCCCACAGGAAATGCGTGAACACGTGCCCTCCAGGCTACTTTGGGGACACAGCAGCGAGACGCTGTCGCCGGTGCTACAAGGGGTGTGAGACCTGCTCGGGCAGGAGCCCAACCCAGTGCCTGTCCTGCCGCCGTGGGTTCTATCACCATCAGGAGATGAACACCTGTGTGACGTTCTGTCCTGCTGGATTTTATGCCGATGAAAGTAAGTGCATGTCTGTGTGCGTAGAAGTGATGAGTCAGTCCCTCTCCCCCTCCCCTCACCCCCGCTCAGGGCTGGGGTCCCTTCTCCTGGGAGAATTTTCCCAGGGAATCCAGCACCAGCTTATGGACTGGGTAGTCAAAATTGGGGGAAAGCCCCTCCTCGGAAGAACTGCTGAGCTGAAATCAGGATTCAAGTTTGGGCAGAAGGTTTTCAGTCCTCCAAAAACCCAGAGGAGCCTACTGGCCAGTGTTAATTGGGCCCAGAAGAAACGGGTTAGTCTTGGTGGCCCATTTTACAGGTAGTGACCACACCCCTAAGAGATGGGGGTGCTCTCCTGGTCTTGAGGATGGGGAAACAAAGCTGAGAGGTGGCAAAACGCTCACAGCTAGTAATGGCACAGGTGGAACTTGAACTCAGCAGTGAGTGGGGGTGCTCTCCTGGTCTTGCAGATGGGGGGGGGGGGATCTGGGGCTCGTGACCCATGCCAGTGTGTCACCAACTCACCTTGCCCCAGAAGAGACAAAAGACAGGGTCTGGGTTAAATTGATGGAGGATAGTCCTCAAGTTCAAAGAAGCTACTGTTTTGACATTGGCAATTTGCAGGTGGAAGCCTTCCCACAGAGGCCCTTGCCAGGCAGGGGTGTTCATTGATCCAGCCTGTGACGGCATTAGTGTTCCTCCTATGGAGAAGGAGCCAGGAAATCTTTAAAGACAAATAAAGCCATCGAATAACCAGAATCTCTTTAGAGGAAAAACAAATAGTCTTGCAAGATGTGTTTCACAGCCTTTACAAACACCTGCCCTGGGCTGCCAGCCAGACCTGCTTTCAGGGTGGAGTTTCCTTCATCCCCACCCTGCTTCCAAGACAAGAATCAGCCACCCTTACTGACCCAGCATCTCCCCTGAACACCTGCTGCTGCTGCGCGTGCACACGTGCATGCGTGCGTGCGTTTGTGTGTGTCTGAGTGAGTGTGTAATACCACGTGCGGGGCCCTGAGGAGGAGGCACAGAGGGCAGCAAGCAGCCCTTAGTGTCCAGGCACAACGCCAGGTGGCGTTGATGAGATGCCAGAGGGAAAGACCAGATAATAACTTAGGGAAAAGCACATGGGAGTCATGGAGACCCAGCGTTTCCCCAGGAGGTGGGATGGGCATCATAGATTTATTTCTTGGTGTACGTAACTGCCAAGTTTCAATAAAGTCCCCTGTGAAGGCACCAGCAGGGCTCCCAGGCCTCTTCAGGCTCCATCCTGTCACTTTCTTATATATATACATAGATAAAGATAGATATAGATGATATAGATAGAGACAGAGATAGAGATAGAGATAGAGATAGAGATAGAGATAGAGATAGATAAAGACTGGCACCTAATTAATCTCAAGCTTGGTCAGCCAGGAACTGGCTCTAGTCCTTGTTGAAATAAACAGAAGCAGACGATGTCTCCTCTGCCAAGGGCCCACTCCAAAGCCTCAGAATGGTGTAAGGACTTTAATTTACTCCAGAAAGGAGAGGTGAGAGGCCTCTGATCCCACACCTGGGCCTGCCCTGGCTATTTTATTACTCCATCATCCCTCCTGGAAGCTGACACCGGTGACGAGCTATGCCAGCAACCCTGCTTTGAAATGCCAGAGTCCTCTTTGCCCAGATTCGATTCACATCTATTTTTCTCCTTCTCTTCTCCTCATTTTTCTCCAGGTCAGAAAAATTGCCTTAAATGCCACCCAAGCTGTAGGAAGTGTGTTGATGAACCAGAGAAATGTACTGTCTGTAAAGAAGGATTCAGGTAAAACCCTCCCTTCAAACCTGAAGAATGGCAAAGAGTTTATGCTGTTTTTCGTTTTCTTGGTTTACCAAGTTTGGGCAACTTTTTCCGAAAAGCAGAGGCCCAAAGCCTTTCAGGGTGAAGATTCTGAGTCTGTAGAAATCAGAATTCCACTTGGAGATTGATGTTTAAAATAGGAAGTTAGAAGACAGGCAAGGCAAAATCTCTATCCTTTATGCTGCACTGGGGAACTGATAAACACAGGAATCGATGCTACCGTAAAAAGCAGGGCTGGCTGCTGGAAAGGTGAGATTCTGACAGAGCTCCCGTTTTTAGGCACCAGTAACCCCCCCCCCCCCCCCCCCCCCCGTGTCCCTCCTGTCCACGTGAGGGGAGGTGGGGCATTGGGAAGCCCAGCCTCCCTCCTCTCCGTCCTCTGCCTTCTCTCTCTTCTTTTCCAGCTCAGATACCTCCTTCCAGCTCTGGGAGCTTGCTGCCTGGGAATGCTCTTTAGATTCCTGGTGTTCCCTGTCCCACCAAGCTCAGTACACATCTGCTTTAAAAACCTTTTACTGGGTTAAGGATTTTTATTAGAATACTTGGGAATGTTTGTGTAGCCCATTTAATGCAACTAAATTGCATTTAATGCAAAAGCAAATATATATTACCTGTTCCTCTAAGTTACCGTTTAGAGCTTAGGAAACGTTCTATTCGAAACTACCTTCTCTGAACGTTGCCATAGTCCAGGGACTAGAGCCAGGGTCTACATGTTAAGGAAGAAATGGAAGAGTCAGTGAGAGCAGCGCTCCCCGCCCCCCGCACCCCCGCTGCAGTGTGAGCAAGGAAATTCCCAGGATTCTTGTTAAAATGCAGATCCTGGGGGTTCCTGGGTGGCTCAACCAGTTAAGCATCCCACCCTTGATTTCAGCTCAGGTCGTGATCTCACAGTTTGTGACATCGAGCCCTGCATTGGACTCTGGGCCAACAGCTCAGAGCCCGCTTGGGACTCTGTCTCCCTCTCTGCCCCTCCTCCCCAACCCTCTCTCTCACAACTAAATAAAAGCATTTTTTTAAAAAATGCAGACCCTGGTCCAGCAGCTCTGGGCAGGCTCCCAAATGATGAGATGCTGCTGGTCCAGGTGAGAACGGCCCGTTCATGGTGAGGTACCAGAGGGTCTGCAGCCCCCCTACCCCACCCCAGCCTCCCTTCCACCCAGTTCCAGCCAGGGCTGGAGTTCACCAGTAGAGGTGGAATGCCTTTGGAGTAGGTTGTGATGAAAACCTGTAACAAGCGCTGTTCCAGGTGTTTTCACCAATATTGCCTCATTTAAATCCTCACAGCAATCTGTGACCGTGATATTACTGCTCCCATTTACTCACTGGGGAGAGAAACTGTTTCCCCAGGGAGCGTGATGTCGCTGCTTTCATGAGGTTCCCCTGAGCCCGCCCTTCTCTGCCAGCTCAGAGAGAAGAAGATCAGGAGAGAAGAGGGCCCACCGCCCAAACACCCAGGAGTCTGGGAAAAGAAAAGGAAGCAGGACCCATCAGAGTCACACATCACGCCTGCGGTCATTTAAACCCATTAGGTGGACAAGGCAGGATCAACAGTTAAAGGATGATGTGGTCAAGGAAGTAGGTCCCCAAGGGGAAAGGAGGCATTGAGCTGATGGCCACAGCAGGTGGCCTGGGACGGGCAGCTGTGATGGCACCTTTCACCTGGGCTCCCAAACCCCAGTCTGGTGACTTCAGGTGTCGGGAGCAGGGGGAGGCTCTGTGGTTCCAACTCACTGTAGCCTGTTTCCCACCCCGGAAGCACCGGTGAGTCCCAGGGAGCTGGTTCCTGTGTCGTGTGGGTCCAGTGGGAGAAAGGATGTCAGCTGTTCAGGTCAGGAATAGTGTCACAGACAGAAAATGCCTGTCAGGCAGAAGCCACACAGCCAGACGCAGCGGTTCCAGCCACCACAAGCATTCAGAGAGACACAGAAACTCGGAAAACATCGTCAGCCATAATCCACAGAAAGCTTCCTTTTATTGCCCAATATCCTTTTAAGCTGTGGCTTCAAATCATCGCTGTCAGGTTAAAGCAGTGAGAGCAGCCGAGCCGCTGACGCGCAGCCATCCATCTCTTTAGGGGGATAAATGCAGGAAGGGTTCGAGGGGGAACATCAGTTATCGAAGACTTGATTTAACTGCCAGTCTCGGTGGCCCCGGAGCCATGATGAGGAGGAGCCCTGGGCGGGCAGCCACCATCGATGAGAAGAGGCTCTCGGACCCACCGACCTCTCCCCACTAAACGCAGGATTCTCTGGATCTTGCAGACACACTTTCCGTGTGTCTAGTGGCAGACAGCTTACAACATGTGCCTCCAACGCTGTAATCTTGCACGCGGAAGCAATCACCGTAGCAGACACACCCCTGTGTGCCAGATACCATTGCAGTGATTCACTAGTAGTTGCTCACTGAGTCCTCAAAACAACCTTACAATGCGGGAGCCGTGATTGTCCCAGCGGACAGGAAAGGAGACAGGTGCAGAGAGGTTAGCCGGCTGGCCTGGGACCAGGGTTGCACAGCTAGGAAGTGCCAGAGGCAGGATCGTGGAGTGGGCAGTCCAGCCCCAGAGACCACTCTAGAATCCACACACTCGGCTGCATGGGCAAGAGAGGTGAGGGCAGGCGCCCACCAGGTGAGACAGGAAGGCAGGAACCACGTCAGGCAGGGCATGTGAGGCTCCAGGAGTGAATTTTATTTCAAGGTCATTGTGAAGCACCGAAGGTTTCAAGCAAGGCAGAGGCAGCAGTGGGTCCAGCTTTTGGGATCTGTCCTGCCACTGCCACCCCAGCTCACACATCATAAATGCTAACACTTTGCCGAAGGCTTGGGCCAGCCAGCCTGCCACCAGGGGTAACCTACACGTGCTCCATTTCTCCTCTTGAGGTTTGGTTTCGAGTTTGATTAATGTCAATGAAAAGAAGTCATCACAGCCCAAGAGAGCCTGAGAACTTGGCCTCCTGCACCAGGACCAAGTCCACAGGGATCTGAGGATGAAGCCTGGGGCTGCTGGCCACCTGGGCACAGAGGCTTTGCTCCCAGGGCCAGGGCATCCCTTCCTGGGGCCCTCCAGCTGGCCGCAGGACTCCTTTTCCTGCTTTCATTAGCTTGGAACCTCAAGTGACACAAAGAGCAACTTCCTTTGCCTTTCATGAAAGGCGATTAAGGGCAAATCATAATTAAAAAAAAAAATTTTATGTTTATTTATTTTTGAGAGATAGAGAGGGAGCGTAAGCAGGGGAGGGGCAGAGAGAAGGAGACACAGAGTCCAAAGCAGGCTCCAGGCTCTGAGCTGTCAGCACAGAGCCCCATGTGGGGCTCGAACCCACAAACTGTGAGATCATGACCTGAACCAAAGGAC
>NW_024412416.1:19578627-19664832 GCF_014898765.1 Herpailurus yagouaroundi | reverse complement strand
TCCGGGAGTGGACGTGCCAGAGAAAGCAGGGCTGTGGCCAAGGCCGGAGCCCCCAAATCCTGCAAGAGATGTGCCTTCCCAGGACACGTCCCTCCTGGGACAAACCCCAAAGGAGCGAGAGCTCGACGTTTGGAAGCCTTCTCTGCCGCTGACAGCTGAGCTCTTTTTTCTAGCCATTTGCCTGGTTAATTTTTTGCTGTCATTTTTATTCTTTGTTTCTTTGTCTCCTTGTTTAGCCCAGGTTGATTAAGGAGCATCACCGATGTTCCTTATTTAAATTTCATAGCTGCTCAAATCCATAAAATTCGGATATGTGCCTTTACAACGCTTTAGATTTCAATAATTCAATTTACTTTTCTTCCTCCGCATCCCCAGACTGCCGGTTGGCAAACTGCTTGATGGAGTTGCTCCCTAGTTTTCTCCTCTCCACCCAGTGATTCCTCTGTCACTTCGGGCATGTCACTCTATGAAGTCTGAGGCCATCTGGGGGGTCTTCCTTCCTCCATGTGCTTGCCTGCCTGGGTTCTTTCTAGGCTCCTGAGATGCATGCATCCACTCCCTGGCAGCTGCTGGGGAGAGGACCCCGTTTCTCTGCTCTGAGTTGCCTGGAGGATTTTTTGTTCCGTGTCAAATGTGAGTCTGTGTCAGAAATAGCTGTTCTCAGCTGCCAGCTCCCCACGCCCTTGAGGCCCAGGCCCACCTCACCTTCCCATCCCTGCTCCCACTCAGTGGTTGCTGCTTCTCCTCTCCTGGATGTGGGCCTGGGCATGGTCATGGGCAGGGTTGTGGTCAGACACAAGTGCAGGGTGAGGCACGGTGGCCTCTGTCCCCACCCTGGGCTGGCAGTGCCCCAGGGCATTTGATGGGCCACTGGATGGGAACAAGCCGCTTGCCCATTCCCAGTCCAGACACCCAGAGTCTTGGCACAGAGGCTTGTGACCCCTTGGGGTTGCCCAACAGCTGTGGGTTGGTGCAGGGACCCGTGGGACAGGGAGGTGCCTGGCTGAACTTGTCCCCGGCTGGGACATGACACACTGGTCAGCACTGGGCAGCTGGTAGAACATATGCGAGACGAGTTGAAGGGTGGTGCCCCAGGTCCCCGTGAGAGTCAGCCCTCACCCACTGTAGCCTCCTCAGGCCTCTAACTAACGGAGAGAGGCTCGAAATGGCAGATAAAAAGCACCATGACAGCTGGAGAGAGAGATTGCAGAAGCAAGAAAAGCACTTTATATCTTAGTACCCTTAATGGCCCATTTCTCCTGCATTTTGAACAAGGACTCCGTGTGTTCACTTTGTAGTAAGGCCCCACACGTGACGGATTGGGTCCCATATAAGCAAACCCCATTTTGCTATTATTGTTATGATCTGTGGGTGCTTTTCAAGCATCTGAGGCCTGCAAAGACTGGTGCCTTAATGGGATCCTTAAGAGACTTCTGGTTATAAAGTTCATAGTTTGTGGTAATTGTGAAAATAGTTTGTCCTGAAAATGTGTGTTTAACCAGCTTCTTTTATTGCAGCAAAATATCCATAACATAAAATTTACCGTCTTAACCATTCTTAAGTGAACACTTCAGTGGCATTAAGTACAGTCACATCGTACCTTACCACCATCCGTCTCCAGAACTTTCCCATCTAACCCAGCTGGGTGTTTCACCAGCTTTGAAGTTTAGCAAATTGGACATTAAACTAAGTACACTTGACCCTTGAACAATATAGGTTTGAACTGCACGGGTCCACTTGTACGTTGATTTTTTTTCAATACATACAGTACAGTAAATATACTTTGTCTTCTTTATGATTTTCTTAACATTTTCTTTTCTCTAGCTGACTTTATGGTAAGAATATAGCATATAATACATGTAACATACAAAATGTATGTTGACTGAGTGTCTGTGTTATCAGAAAGGCTTCTGGGGACGTCTGGGTGGCTCAGTTGGGTAAGCGTCCGACTCTTGATTTCAGCTCAGGTCATGAGCTTTTGGTTTGTGAGATTGAGCCCCGCATTGGGCTCTGTGCCGAATGTGGAGCCTGCTTAAGACTCTCTCCCTTTCCCTCTGCCCCTTCCTAACTTATGTGCATGCACATACACGCATGTGCTCTCTCTCTGTCTCTCAAAAAAAATAAAATAAAATAAAAAAGAGGGGCTCCTGGGTGGCTCAGTCAGTTGGGCGTCCAACTTCAGCTCAGGTCATGATCTCACAGTCCGTGGGTTCAAGCCCCGCATCGGGCTCTGTGCTGACAGCTCAGAGCCTGGAGCCCGCTTTGGATTCTGTGTCTCCCTCTCTCTGTGCCCCTCCCCTGCTCATGCTCTGTCTCTCTCGGTCTCAAAAATAAATAAAAACATTTAAAAAATTTAAAAAAAAGAAAAATAAAGACTTCTGGTCAATAGTAGACTACTAATAGTTAAGTTTTAGGAGAATCAAAATCCACATTTGGGGGAATGTGGATTTTCAACTTCGTGGGAGATTGGCGCCCCAACCCCTATGTTCGTCAAGGGTCAAGTGTACAAATATGAATGAGTGTTCTTTTGCACCACAGAAGCTCTTCAGGCATTAAGGACCCTAACGGCTGAGACAGAACAATGTGGGTAACAGGGTTCAGCAGAGGAGGCCCAAAGGGGACAGCCACAAGGACCACACAGCTCTGGAGGCCCAGGGCTTTCCAAGGGCCAAGTGGCCAATGCCAGATGCTCCCTGGAGATACATGATGGAGGGGTGGCCAAAGCACAAGACCAGTCTTCCATCTGGAATGACATAAACTGGGCAGGAACCCTACATGTCTGTGGGGCATTGCAGCGAAGGAAAGAGGACATCCCATGTGGAGACTACAAGTGGGTGGGCCGTTGCTCATTATGGAGGCCCAGTGACCCCAAAAGGTTCCTGCTTCTGCCTCCCACTCACAATCCTGAATGAGCTCAGAATTTCCTTCCAGGTTGCAAGCTGTGGTTCTGAGAGATGGAACCAGCTACCAGAGCACCAAGCCTTGGGGCTGGTGGAACCACCCTGCATACCCCTGTCTTCAAGGGGGTCTTCCCTTGACAAGGCCAAGAGGCCCCCTCTTAGTCCAGATGCTACTCCGGGAAGAGGGCCAGATATTACTGCTTTAGCTGCCAGGCCTCCATCTAAGACCACAGTGAAATTAAAGGAAGATGTTTAACAAGGGACTGTGATCACCATAAGCATCTGAGATGACTTCTTTCCTTTGTTCAACCCCCAAGCTATCAGCCAGGGGCCACCTCGCTGCCTCTCTCTGATGTCCCATCAGGTGCTCCTCAGGGACATTTGGCACAGAGTAGGCTCCAGCCTGCTTGACGTTCAGTGGGTGAATGAACAAATGGACAGGCAGACAGGCAGACACATGGACAGGTGGAGAGGTGAACAGCACTCTTTCTTCATTCTAGACCAAAGTTTGCTGCAGGCTGATGAGTCCAAGCTGAGCTGAAGATTCTCCCTCCTGACTCTTGGTCCTTCATTCTGAGCTTTTGTCTCTTCAGGCCTCCATCCCCCACTCTATAAGCCCTTAGTTGTTTGTTCTCTGTGGTTGAAAATGTCCTGGTTGTCCACACCAAATACCTGTCAACACCATCCCCTGAAAATCTCTTCCTTCACTTTTCCCACATCTTACATGCTGTTCTGTCCAAAAGAAATACGCAAGCCACAAATGGGAGCCGCTGAACCAATTTTAAATTTCCTAGAGAAACAGGCAAAAATAAGTATAATAACATCTTATTTAACCCACTGTGTCTAAAATACTGTCATCTCAACATGTAATCAACATTGAAAAATGAACAAGGACTTTCTTATTCTGTTTTTATGCGAAGTGTTTGGAATCCAGTGTGTCTGTATTTTGCACTTGCAGTATGTCTCAGTTTGGTCCAGCCACATTTCAAGCGCTCCAAGCCACACGTGGCTACCTCTAGCAAAAAGAAGTGGGACCGAGGCTTGTTGGCAAGGAAGCATTTGGAATGGGGGCCATCAAACACGGCACGGGCAGTGGGAGGTGTGCTGGGCCTGGCTCATGCCTCCACGTCCCTCCCTGGGTGCAGGGAGGCCCGGTGCAGACACAGGGTGGGCATTTGGGAAACCTGGCTGTGGTGGTGGACAGGGGCATCCAAACAAGACCCCAGATCCCCAGGGCACCGCGGCAGACCTGGAACATGGTAATGGGCAGGCATCCCTGACATCTGCTTCTGTCCCTGCACTCCTCAGGGCCCAGCAGAGAAGAATGTATTCACTGTGCAGCAAACTTCCACTTCCAAGACTGGAAATGTGTGCCAGCCTGTGGCGAAGGTTTCTACCCAGAGGAGATGCCAGGCTTGCCCCACAAAGTGTGCCGAAGGTACGCAATTCTTTCAGTCTTCCTGGCTCAGACCAAGATTGCTAGGGAATGCGTTGCCTGGGGCAGCAACGGAGGAGCCGGAGGGCCAAGTCTGGTGGCCTCTTCCCTGGGCCTGGGGGAGGGTGCCACATCACACAGCTGCAGAGGGTGCGGGAGCTACGGTGGGGGTGCCAGACCCCATTTACAGAGGAGGGACCCCCTGTGGTTGGCGATTGCCAAGGTCACAAGTTCGTTGGTGGCTTTCATTCCTTGGTTCATTTAACAAGTGTCTGTTGTGTGCCAGGCACTCTAGCTGGGAGGGGGCAGGAAGCAGGATAATAAGGTGCCTGCCTGGCGGTACTCACATCACCACAGCAGACTCCATGGGAGCAACTCCCTGCTGCAGCCCAAGATGCACCCATGCTGGTAGTAACGAAGGAATTCATGTGTTGGGGATTTCTTTCATTTTAAATTAGAGAAAATTTAGGTACAGACAATGTCTTCATTCTAAAACCACTTGCCATGCAGTCAATGAACATATACTGTAACCCTTCTCATTCTCCTGTGTGTCCGCACGGTGTGCCATTCTTATTTGGTGGCTTCCAACCCAGTCTGGTTCTTTCTCTTTGTCATTGGACATGGGCAATGAAAGAAGTTTGCTTGGGTATCCTCTTGTCTTGCTGCTGAATAGTTACTGCCTTACACCAGGACTTCATAACCTAGATCCCAGGACAGGCAGGGCAGCCGATAATGAGGTGTTGGAAGGTGGCCTTGCTGATAATGATGGTGGGGGTGGGGGAGGGGCCTCCTTCTGAAACAGCCTCAAAACAAGGGAGCCCTCGGGGACCCTGTTAGAGCAGCCCTGTCTTCCAGGTCACAGCTGAGCCCACATTGGGGTTGCCTCCACAGTCTGTGTTTGAACACTGCTCTGGGTTCTAATCTGTTCTCACAAAACCAGAAAACCCCACAGTTGCCCGAGAGAGACCACCAAATCCTTGCACTTTTTTGACTCACAAAAGAAGGTCCCCACAGGGGGTTATGTATCTGTGCAGGCATCAGCCTCCTCTTTTGAGCTGATTTGAAACAGGAAACTTGGCACCAGCCTTGTTGAGTTCTGTGGGGCCCTCGGATGGGTGTCTGAAGTGTTTCATTTGTACCAGCCCATTGGTTCAAGGGTGATTATACTAAGTACAGCAGCCAGGGAGCACATGGAATTAAACAGTGATACTCTCTTTTATTTAATGGTTATTGTTATTTATTTATTTTTTTGAGGGGGGGGAGGGGCAGAGAGAGAGGGAGACACAGAATCTGAAGCAGGTTCCAGGCTCTGAACTGTCAGCACAGAGCCCGACACAGGGCTTGAACTCACCAACTGCAAGATCATGACCTGAGCCAAAGTCAGACACTTAACTGACTGAGCCACCCAGACACCCCAGTGATAATCACTTTTGTTTGTCAGATGCCCAGGATCCCACAGGATGCTGGGCATCCCCATGAGTGTGGTAACCAGCCCCCCTGGTTTTTCTGGTAAGCCAGAAACTATGGTGTCCCCAGCCCAGGAAGCAAGAGGTAGGCAGCCCCCTAAGCCCCTTCTCAACAGTGGGGGACAGCATCTTCCTGGGTGCTCACCTCCACAGGAGGGGAAGCTTCCAGTCCAGTGCTAGGGCTCCCACAGCAGATCTTGGAGATACACCCCTAGGAGGAGCCCTGCATAAGGCGTTGAGGTGGTGAAATGCCAGCCCTTCAGGAAGCTTCTGTCTTTCGAGTGCCCTGGCTCTGAAGACCCCTTTGATGTGGATCCCTCCTGAAGGAAGAATAGTCTTGGTCTGCTTGGTTGTGCAGGGCCTCTCCCCACTCAGGCAGCAGCAGCTTTTAGGGTTTGGCTTCCTCCAGGCCCCAGGATGCTGAGAAGCGCTGTGGCTGGCCCCTGCTGGTAGGCGTGGGGCAGCTCTGGGCCACACAGCCATATGGGGGGGCATATGTGGAAAAGCCAGCCCAGAACATAGGCCTGCTGGGTTGGCAACCAGGATGCCAGGAAGACCAGTGAACCTGAGGCCCAAAGTGGAGAACAGTCCATGGTAAGGATCTCAAAAGAGGCCCTGGACACCCCCAAGTCTTAGTAAGAGAACCCAGAAGAGTGAGCAAGGACCTCTCTGGAGAGCAATTCAGTGGGGTACTTGCCTGAGGGGTAGCTAGCCCCTCAGGCCCCCAGTCTTCCCCACTGTTCTCCGCTCCCTTGGCCCCTCCTGGGTGCTCAGGGAGGCAGAGACTTCAGGCATTTTTTTCTGCTGTATTCTGTGCCCACACTGGAGGATGAGAAGACTTGCTGTCTGACTCTCGCCTGGAACAGCCTGAAGGCAAAAGGAAGGCGAGGACACGTGGCCCGTGCAATAGAGCACGGAAAAGGGGCTGCGGTGCACATGCCTGTCCTTCCAGAGTCTGGCAGGGCAAAGTTGCCATGGTGTTTTGTGGGGAAGTGGGTGCCATAGAAAGTGACAGAACCAGAGGTGTTTTGAAAGCCCCCTGCCTGAGAGGGCTACCTGCTGGGCAGGTAATCCTGACAGAGAGGAGTCAAGAGGGTCTTTCAGGGAAGCAGGGACCTCAAGGCAGCTGGGGGTGGGGGTGCGGTGTTACCGGGGTGATGGGGGGCATCATCCTTCCCTGGGGGCGGCGTGATGCTGGATTCTCTCCCTGAGCTGGGGCCTCCAGATCTAAGCCCCGGCCCAGCTGACTCCTTGACCTGGGCCTTGTGACACCCTGAGCAGGGAGCAGGTCGGAGCCTGCCCAGGATTCTACCTGCAGACCTGGGAGATGGTGAATGAGGCTGTTCTAAGCTGCTGGGTTTGTGGTAGCTTGTTACACAGCCATAGAAAACTGACTCACCTTCAGTGCCACTGGGGGCTGGCAGGGAGACCCTTGACGTGGCCAGCTTATATCTGGAGAAAGTAAGCCATGCACAGGTGGCCCTCCACCTTAGCACGCTCTACCCATGGTTTCATTGAAGCTGCCCTCAGCCAGGGCCTGGGAAAGCTGGCCCAGGGCCTTTGAAGCATCTTCATGAAACAGGCTAGGCCCTAGTTCCGGTCCCACAGGGGTGGTCTGTATAAGAAGCCAAGGGTTCCCAGGGGAAGTCATCCCTTGTGCTGTGGCGTCAAGGGTCTGTGGCTGGGCCACCAGAAGGTGCAGCAGGACAGAGTCCAGACCTTAGTGGCTTCCCCAGAGTGCACAGAAACAGGGTCCCACATGGCAGGGCCCACTCTCCCTCCAGGTTGTAGGGCAGGGAGGTGTGGTGGGGGGGAAAGCTCTTGCTACAGGAGGAGGAAGTCAGAAGAGCAAGTTTGCCTGTGGGATTTACACATTTATAAATATAGACTACGGGCCTGAACTCCAGTCTGGGGCATCCTGCACTGGAAGAGCAGGCTGAGGGCATGACCCACCAGGGCTCCATGTAGTCAGAATCAATGGTGAAATGAGAACCCAGTGGATGGCTGCTTTGGAAAGAGGCCTATAGGAGCCTTTGTTGATAGCATCTAGTCCCTGACTGGGAGGGTGGCATCTGTCCTAAGCAAAGAACTGGCCACACAGGGCAGATGGAGGAGCCATCTGAGCCAGGCTCCTGCCCCGGATGCCCCACCCGCCCTGCCTGAGCTCCACCTCTGGGGCCTGTTCCACCTGCAGCTGGCATCCGTGGGGAAGCCGGGTGGCAGACTGGAGCACTGGGAGACCCACTCACCAAAGTGGCCCCAGAAAAGGTGGCAGGTGCAGCCCCAGTCCGCACGTGGTCCGGAGGAGGTGAGGTTCACATTCAAGCCCCAGGGACAGGTTGGCAAGCTCTTTCTGTAGAGGGCCCCGTGGTGAGTAGTTTGGGCTTGGCTGGCCACATGGTCCCTGTCCCATCTACTCAGTCCTGCCGCTGTGAAAGCAGCCACGGATGATACATAGATGAGCAGTGACTGCCTTCCAGTAAAACTGCTGGATGTGGCTTGAGGGCCATGGTGTGCCAACCCTCCCCTGAGGTCACCGTACTCCGCATTAGAAAGAGCCCTGGGTCCCATCTCAGGGCAAGAACTGGAAGATCCTCACCTTGCCTGCCTGCCCTGGAGGGAGGCTGGCATCACGCAAAGAAAACTCAGCCTCATGGGCAACAGCAGTCCCCAGGCCAGCTCCAGGGTCGCTTTGCCACGCCCCTGTCCCTGCATCCCAACCCTGTAGCCATCAGAGCTGGGCAGCTGCCCAAGGGTGCATGTGCTGATGCTGCTTGAGGAGCCACCTGGTGGCGGGGGCGGGGGGCACAGTATCCAAGAAGGTGTCCAGGTGAGCCACAGGGAGTCTCAGAGACCTGGGCCTGTCTGCCACTCCAGGCATGCTCCTGCTGACTTCACTCTCCCAGGGGCGATAGTGCAGTCAGACAGGAGGTAGGATGTGCAGATGCTTGGCTGGGGTTTCAGGCCATCATGGTGGCCACAGCTGCAGGTGGAGACAGTGCAAGAGGGTAGGGGGGCTCCAGGAGGGGGCTCCTGGAGTGGCTGGGCCCATTCCCCAAGCAGCGTCATGAACCCGTGTCCTCCCACAGGTGTGACGAGAGCTGCCTGAGCTGTGAAGGCTCCAGCAGGAACTGTAGCAGGTGTAAGACAGGCTTCACGCTGCTGGGGACCACGTGCATCACCAACCATACGTGCAGCAATGGTGAGCACCAGTGAGGGAATGGGGGGACGTGAGTTACCCTCGGGGCTGCCCTTGGAGGAGCTCAGCTCACTGAGCTGAGAAGAAGAGAAGGAGAAGAGGCAGGAACAGTAGCCCTTCTGAATGGGTGTGCTGGCCCCAGTATCAGGGATGCCTCATAGCCTCCTACTGTCCCTTTGGGCCCCTCACATTGACCAGGGAGGCATCCTGGCCACCAAGCTACTGCCGGTCCATTTGCCAAGTGAGTCTTAAAGCTGATTTTGTTCTGGTACCGTTCCCACTCTTGTGCCATAAGCCCAATGGCCTGGGTGCGGTGAGTCCTGTTAGAAGAGGCCTGACTTTGGGGGTCGAAGCCAGGAGGCCTGGAGGGTGTCAGCCTCAGAGCCCAGACTCGGGGCCCCCCAGGTCCCACAGGAAAGCCCCACATCTGCTGTGGGAGAGCCCTGGATCTCTAGGCCCACTGCAGACCAGAATGAGCTGTGAAGACAGGAACTCTGAGGGAGACCAAAGACCAGCTTGGGGTTCCAGGCAGAGGACTCTGGCCCGGGGACCTGGTGCAGGAGTAGTGAGCCAGAAGACTCCATGCTCAACGAGCCACCGGGAGGAGCATCGCAGGCCAGCTCTGGGCACCTCAAACCGGTGTGCGGGGGAGAAAGCTGGTGGCCCC
The DNA here is from genome assembly GCF_014898765.1 of Herpailurus yagouaroundi. NCBI lineage: Eukaryota > Metazoa > Chordata > Mammalia > Carnivora > Felidae > Herpailurus > Herpailurus yagouaroundi. The sequence goes on along the minus strand of NW_024412416.1, from coordinate 19,655,165 downwards.
ACGGCATCCCTGGGCTCGGAGCTGTAACTGGCCCTGCCATGGCAGAGCACAAACCAGCATGTCCTGCACACTTTAGTGTGGCCTCCTTGCCTTGGTGTTTGGTCTTTTTTTGTTTTTTCTTTTTGTTTTTTCTCTTTGGTTTGCAGAATTGTGTGCTTTCAGAGTAGGAAGCTCCCTCTGTAGCATGTCACCTACTCAGGTTATAGATACAGCCCAAGAAAGCGGGGCAGTCTCGGGAGGGGCTCCCAGGTCCCATCAAGGATGAGGCCTCTTCAAAAACTCAGCAGCCAGCTGGGATGGGCTGGTCTCCATCCCTCCTCCCCTGCCCTTTTCCATTCGCCTTGACGACTCTCTCCCTCCCATCCCATTCAGTTTGGGGAGCCCCCTGGACACAAGAGCAGCCGCCAGACAGAACACAGCCACAGGACACAGACCTGTCCCAGGCCTGCCCTCCTACCCTAGCCCCACCCCCCAGAGTCTTCCTACGAAGTCCTGCACCACCACAGTTGTCTGGGAAGATAGATGCACAGGAGCACTGAGGCCTGGCTTCATCCTCCACCCTGCCTCAGTTTCCCCCCATCCCCTATACCCAGCATGAGCCCCTGCATGCTAGGTGCCACTTCTTTTTTTTTTTTTTTTAATGTTTATGTATTTTTGAGAGAGCACAAGAGGAGGAGGGGCAGAGAGAGGGAGACAGAGGATCCGAGGTGGGCTCTGTGCTGACAGCAGCGAGCCCCATGTGGGGTTCGAACTCACGAACCTTGAGATCATGGCCAGAGCTTAAGTCGGACGCTCAACCGACTGAGCCACCCAGGCGCTCCGTACGCCACATGTCCCCTCTGCCACACCAGGCTTGCCACATGTCCCAGGAAGACCGTGACGGCCACCCCGGCTGCCGCCCCCAGCTTCTTCCATGACCCTTGCCCAGCCCATCGCTGGGGCCTGGTGAAATGGGATGGTTGGAACATGTCAGGCCCCAAAGTCTGACACATCCCTCCTTTCTCTTTCCTGGTGGGACCCCAGCTGACGAGATGTTCTGCGAGATGGTGAAGTCCAACCGGCTCTGTGAACGGAAGCTGTTCATTCAGTTCTGCTGCCGCACGTGCCTCCTGGCTGGGTAGGGGCACCCAGCCGACGGCAGGGGGCAGGGTCCCTCCTGTCCGTCCGTCCGTCCGTTCAGCAGCCTTTCTCCAGACCGTCAGCCACAGCCTGTTTGGGGGGTGCCCTGCGTCTGACAGCTTTATCTCCCCAGGAGCAAGGTCCTTCTGCAGCATCTCTGAGCACCCAGCCCAGATGGGTGGTGGGCCATAAGGGGGTGTTCTTCAAACAGTGACAGGCTCTCAAACTCTGCTTGCTGGCTACATTCTTCTGGCAAACTTAAGATGGAAACACAAAGAATTCTGGGAATCCATAGCTCCAGCTTCGGGGCAGCCTCTGGGACCCTAAGTTTACTGAATCTTCAAGACCAAAGCAGAAAGGCAAGATGCTTGGCTTCACACACCACTCTTCTCCCCGTGCTTTTGTGCAGCCTCACAGTGAATCTCACCCACCAGGCCTGGGACATCCCCACGCGTGATGCCCGGCCGAGCGCGCACCTACTCCCCCACCTGCCGCGGAGCAGCCTGGGGACGGTTTGGTCAGGCTGTAAATAAAATAGACTTGGGGGGCATAAAATATATGACCACTGGGGATGGAGCATCCATTCCTACACAGTCAGCTACTTCTGGAACTGCAGCGATGTCTTAGAACGTCCCAGTTCCAAATCTGGACGGGAAGACCCTTTGTTTCTCTGCCGCACTGTCCCGTAGGTGAGCTGAGCGCCCCTTGTCACCACGTCTCTGGGAGCCTCCTGGCCCGAATGATCACCTCTACTTGATACAGAGCCTTCTGGGGAGGGTCCCCAGGAAGCATCCCAGGGACCAGCCGAGAGGAGCCCCATTGACTAAGCAATTCCTCTTGCCAAAATGTAAACCCAACCCGTGAATCATTAATCTTATCACCGCCCATTTCGTGGAATTGCTTTTGAAATACACTTGGCCTCTGCTCTTCAGGAAACTTGTTCTTAAGGTAGATGCTCCTGTGTCTGTGTACTATGAGCCTAATGACACGGTTGGATTTATTTCTGCCAAACCTGTGTAGGCATTTTATAAGCTACATGTTCTAATTTTTACCGATGTTAATTATTTTGACAGATATTTCATATATTTTCATTGAAATGCACAGATATGCTTGATCAATTCCCTTTAATATGGGAGTGACATTTGCCTTAAATTTTTTCAAGCTTGTTCTCCATTTTGTCCTGCTCCCCTCTTTGACTATAATGCGTTTGCCTTGTCCCCTAGGAGCTGGGGGAAACCCAGCTGTTTATTGAATCCACAACTTCAAAAAAGAAATCCACAGAGCAAATACAATGTTAACCCTAAGTTAATAAAAGAGTTAACATCCCATGACCAAGACGCCTGTATTTCTTTCCAAGACACAACGATTAAATGTAGGTGTTGACCAATGTGTGAAATGGCTTTCTTTGTGGTTTTGGGTCTATCTGATGTCATTAAGTAGAAGGTCTTTGAGCTTTAGCAAATGTTCATGTAACGACGTCATGGGGGAAATCCTAGAGCTCCAAGGTGTCCTTTGGTAACAGACCTTCTTCAGGCCACAACAGCCTGGCTGGGTGGAGGGGCTTGGTGCAGGGATACCTGCCATCTATTGAGGGAGTGCCCTCCACAGTCTGGACTGCAAGCCTCTTCACCTACAGCTGCCCAGTGTGACTTAATTAGGTCACAGCTTATCTTTCAAAGTGACTGAAATCCCTGCACCCATGGGTTTTGTGTTCCATGGGACTGTTACCATGGCCTCTCTTTGAGGTCAGAAGCTTGTACTTGTTGGGAATCCAGCAATTTTTTTTAACGTTTATTTATTTATTTTGAGAGAGAGAGGGGACAGAAGTGGGGGAGGGGCAGAGAGACAGGGAGAGAGAGAAAGAATCCCAAGTGGGGCTCGAGCTCACATAACCGTGAGATCATGAACTGAGCCAAAACCAAGAGTCAGACACTTAACCAACTGAGCCACCCAGGCGCCCCAGATTTTTGGTTTTTATTTACAATTATGGCTAGGAAAAAAACAAAAGTGGGTGAGGGGCATTGTTTTAGGAATCTGGGGTTGACTCCGAGTTCCAGGAAGGGTGCAGCTGGGCCTTGGGAACTCTGGTGCCAGCATTAAATGTCACCAGGACCTCCATTGCACCACAGCATGTCCTCCTCACTCTCCAATTGGGGCAAATGAGACCACTGACATCTCCAAGCGAAACTGGTGCAACTCAAACTCCCTAAGCACACTTTCTGAATCTGCTGCTTGGCCCTGGTTACCCTGCTTTGCATCAGTGTTCATCCAGCCCCATCAGCTGTGCCACGGACACAGGTTTGCACAGCAGAACACGGCTGCAGGAACTTTCCGGCGACCTCAGAGCCGGAGGAGGGGAGAGATGTGCAGCTCTTAGAACGTAGGGGTAGGTAGGCCACACAACCCGATAGCTGCCCACCATAAGCATCAACCGACTGGAGCTGTCAAGGTGAGGCAACGAAGGAATGAGTGTGTTTGGGAGACAGTAGCCAGAGCTGGGCAGAATATTGATAAGGGTTCAACTTCCCCCATAAGACTAACATCTCATTGAAACCAGCAATTGCTGGGACGCTTGGGTGGCTCAGTTGGTTAAGTGTCCAACTTTTGGTCATGATCTCATGGTTTTGTGGGTTTGAGCCCCGAGTAGGGCTCTGTGCTGACAGTGCGGAACCTGCTTGAGATTCTCTCTCTCTCTCTCTCTCTCTCTCTCTCTCTCTGCCCCTCCCCCACTCATGCTGTCTCTCTCTCAAAATTAATAAACTTTAAAAAAAATTTAAAACCAAAGATTGCTAGGTGCTTCTTGTGCAAGGCACCATTTTTGCTCCTAGAGCTCTTTGAACATGGAGAACTATGGTCTAACATGTTTGGAGCTGAATCAGAAATTCCTTTTATTCCCAAAGCAGACCAGCTACAAAAAGCCAACCAAGCAGCCCCAGAGCACATGTACCTTCCTCACAGTGGGTGGGCCAGCTGGTCCTGGGGCTGATGAGGGTGGTGGCAAGCTGAGAAGCTGTTCACAAAATCCTAAGGACAAAACACCACCTTGTTAAAAAGGACTGACCCCATCAAATGCCTGTTCACAAATCACCCAACCTCAAGGATATTTGGACTCAGTAGGGGCAGGACATGTTTATGGATTTTGTTTTACGTGGTAAAGTCATGGATCACCTCCTCTAAATCTGTTGTTTCACAGACTGAGGCTCATGGAGGTGAAGTGACTTGTGTTAGGCCACACACTGGCAAGGTGGCTCCTTCACCCCTAGGTAGGGAGGCTGGCTCTCTGCCAGAGGGGAAGTTGTTTCTGCAGTTGGCCAAATTCAGCCATGACCCATTTGTTTCAAACTGACTCTATTTCCAGGAGGTGAGTTTTCTGACCTTGTCCCCAAATTCTTTGGCACCTCACAGTGGTCCCCAGGTGCTCATCTGTATCCCGCTCAGGCCACTACAAAGTATACTTTGTAACTCTTCAAAGGGCTGGGGAAAACTGCACTTTTTACAGAAGATACACCTACGATAGAAAGGGGATGGGGATGGGGGCATAATTGAACTTTAAAGAAACCAAAAGGGCAACATGTTCTAAATATGGCCAGCACTAGAGCGCTCTTGAATTTGGGGAGACTACTATCCACTGCATTTGAATCACCATAATATGGCTGAAGAGAGCCTTAACCTTGAATGCTTAAGGTATGCTGGGGCCCCTGCGAGCAGATGGGGGGTAGAGGTCCAGATCAGAGGATGGAAAGGGAAGGAGGTGGAGAAGTAAAGTAGAAAGAAGGTCATCTGAATGGGAACAAGCAGGGATAATGGGAAACCAAGGCTGTTCTCCAGCATCTTAAGGTTCTGCCTGTAGAGCTAGGAGGCATTGGGGTTCTGGCTGCTGTGGGAAAGAAGTCTGCCTCCTACCCCAGCCTTCTCTGCCGCTTTCCCTCCTTGAACCCAGGTCTTATCCTTTCTGACTGGTTGCCCAAGGCCTTTCCCAACACACCAGTCTCTGTGGCTTGTCTGTGCACAGAACAGTACCGCTAGGTGATACAGCACTGAGCACCTACCAGAACTCCAGGTCCTGGGGTTCAGTTCCCACCACCCAATGCTTCCTCCTGCCCCGACACGCACACACTATGTACCAGCCACATTAGGCATGATCAGATACCTCCTAGGCTCCCTGCTGAGCACAGAGGAACCAAAGTGCTCAGAGCAGAGAACATTCTGTTGCCAAAAACAGTGGTTCTCAACCTGTTGATTTTTGTCTCCTAGGGAATACATGTCAATGTCTAGAGACATTTTTGGTTGTCACAATTGGAGGTATGTACTGACATGAGTAGAAGCCAGGGATACTGTTAAACATCTTATAGTGCACAGGTAGCTCCATGATAAAGAAGTATTTAGCCCCAAAATGTCAACAGTGCTGAGGCTAAGAAACCCTACCCAAAAGAAATGAAATTTAAAAAGGTACTCTATTCTCAACTTCATAGGGATATCCTAAAATGAATAAAACCACCTACAGTTTATATCCTGTTCATATGCTGAAGCAAAGGAAACCCATACAACTTTCCTTTACTTATTTTTTTTTTTTAAAGCACTTATTAGTATTTAATGAACCTCCCTCCAAGTGGCTTCAAGCTACCAGGACAGACTCCTCCCACACTCTGAATCTCCTCAGCTCTTCCACTGAAGAATTTGCCCTTCAGGTGACAAGCTGCTTTGGGAACTTTCCCTTTCCCAAAACTTTGTAGTTGCGCAATCGCACCACATCAACGACAGGAGCAGCTCCTGTTTTGTTTCTGGCAGTATTTTTTTAAATGTTTATTTATTTTTGAGAGAGAAAGATAAAGTGTGAGCAGGGTAGGGTCAAAGAGAGAGGGAGACACAGAATCTGAAGCAGGCTCCAGGCTCCGAGCTGTCAGCCCAGAGCCCCACGCAGGGCTGGAACCCACAAACTGTGATCATCGTGACCTGACCCGAAGTCGGACACTAACCGACTGAGTCACCCAGGCGCCCCTTCTTTCTGCAGCATTTACCCGTGTCTGCTCACTGACTGAGGTCCAGTTTATCAAGGTTGACAGTTCAGCAGAGCTCTCGTTCCTCTTCACGTGGTAATGCCTCATAGCAGCTTTTCCAAAGTAACCTGGCTGGTATTTGTTTGAAGTTGATTCGATGGTGATACATACCACCAGCATTACCCTGGCCTCCTGGGTGCTTCCGGTGCTTGCTGATGTGGCCGTGGCTGTGCCTTAAGTGGCCCTGAAGTTCCTGGGTCTTCCTCAGTCTGGATGGCATGTTGGCAGCCCAGATGAAAGAGCTTTCTTTCCCTTATCAAAGAAACCCCTTCTTTTAATCCAGAACTGAAGAGCCAAGTAAAACTGGCTCTCTGGTCTAAGGACTCCACCTGGTGGTCCTCTCTGGAATTAAGTGTTTGGGATTATTTTGTTTTAACTTCTCTATTTTGAGACAATCTCAAAGCAAAATTATAAGAAAGTTGCGAGTAAAGAACCAAGAAATGTTTTCCTGAACAATTTGAGAGTAAGTTATTGATATGATACCCTATTACCTCCAAAATACTTCAGAAAATACTTTATTTTCCTATAAACAAGGATCTTATACATAGCCATCAGTATCAGGAAGTTAACATTGATGTATTACTACCATCTAATCCTCTGAATGGATTCAAATTTTGCAAATTGTCCCAAAAATGAATGCTCTTGGCAAAAGGATCCACTTTAGGTCACTCTTTGCATTTAGTCATCATGTCTCTATAATCTAGAACTTCTAGTCTTCTTCAGTCTAGAACAATTCATCAGTTCCCTGACTTTCATGACCTTGAACCTTTCAAAGACTGCAGGATAGTTATTTGTAGGCTGTCCCTCAGTTTGTGTTTATCTGAGGTTTCCTCACATTTCCATTCAGGTCATGCATCTTCAGTAGGAATCTCACAGAAGTGATGCCATGTTCTTCTAATTGCATTCTAGTAACTGAATCATGATTTTGATTTGTTCCATTATTGGTGATATTTACATGGATTGCTTGGTTAGGGGTCCTGCCCATACCTATGATGTGAGGCCTGCCAAAGGATGTCTGCTTTTACCACTGTCCAACAGTGTGCTGAAGATCTCAGCCAGTGAAAACAAGGCAAGAAATAAAGAACAAGTGTAAGAATTGGAAAGAAATAAAGCTATCATTATTGTCACATAGTGTGGTTATGTACATAGAAAATCCAAAAGAATGGTTCTAAACTATTAAAATATTACAACTAGTAAGTGAATTTAGCAAGACTGTCAGACACAATGCTAGTATTAATTGTATTTCAACTATAAATCAACTATATTTCAATGTACCAGAAACTAATGATTACAACACTGGATTTTGTTTTAGCAGAAGATACTATTTACAACAGCATTAAAAACTATCATATACTGGGGTACTTGGGTAGCTTAGATGCTTAGGCGTCTGACTCTTGGTTTCAGCTCAGGTCATGATCTCATGGTTCATGGGATCAAGCCCTGCATCAGGCTTCTGCACCGATAGCATGGAACCTGGTTGGAATTCTCTCTCCCTCACTATGCCTCTCCCCTGTTTGTGCTCTCCCTCTCTCTCTCAAAATAAATGAATAAACTTAAAAAAAAATTTTTTAACTATCATATACCTAGAATAGATCTAGTAGAAGAAGTGTAAGACCTCTACACCAAAAAATTATAAAACACTAAGAGAAATTTTAAAAAAAATTTTTAACGTTTATTTATTATTGAGAGACAGAGAGAGACAGAGCATGAGCATGGGAGGGGCAGAGAGAGGAGGAGACACAGAATCTGAAGGAGGCTCCAGGCTCTGAGCTGTTAGCACAGAGCCTGATGCAGGGCTCAAACTCACAAACCCAGCAAGATCATGACCTGAGCCAAAGTCAGACGCTCAACCAACTGAGCCACCCAGGCACCCCAACACTAAGAGAAATTAAATACAATCTAAATATATGTAAGGTTATACCATGTCCATGGATTGGGATGCCCAATATTGTAAATATACTAATTCTCCAAGCTTATCTATGGAGCCAATACAACATAAATCAAAGCATAATTTCTTTATTAGATGCAAGATGTACCTAAAATTTATACCAAAATGCAAAGTGCAAGAATAACCACGACAATCTTGGAAAAAAGTAACCCCTTTTTAAAGGCAAATATCAAGTTTTTAAGTGACAGTATGATATTATGCAAGAATAGTTGGTAGGCAACTAAACCCACACAACAGAATAGCCAGTCCACAAGACCTTCACATATTTGGACACTTAATTTATGAAAAAGCTGGCAGTGCAGAGCATTTACAATAAATGATTCTGGGTCAAATGAATCTCCATATGGGGAAAAATACATCTTGATCCCTCCCTCAGACCATACACAAAAATCTATTCTAGATGGATTACAAATCTAAATGTGAAAGGTGAAACAACAAAATTTCCATAAGCAAATATTCATGATTTGGGGGTGGAAAAATTACTTAAAAAGGACTCAAAAGAACATTTAACCACATAAGGGAAAAGTTCATAAATTACACTATATTAAAATTAAGAACTTCTGTTCATCAAAAGACACCATTAAGAGAGTGAAAGGCAAGCCACAGAGAAAGGGAACACATTCACTATACATGTATCTCACACGAACTCATATCCAAAAAATATAAAAATCTACAAATCAGCAAAAAAGAACAGCCAATAGAAAAATGTGCAAAACACTTACCAGACACTTCACAAAAGAAGTGATCCAAATGGACAATATATTTTTTAAATACTAACTGTGTTAGTACTTAGGCAAATACAATTAAAACCACACTGCAATACCACTATTAGCCCACTAGAATGCCTAAAATTAAAAAGACAGACAATACCCGGTTAAGCATCCAACTCCAGCTCAGGTCATGATCTCACGGTTCATGAATTTGAGCCCGGTGGGGCTTTATGCTGACAGCTCAAAGCCTGGAGCATGCTTCTGATTCTGTGTCTCCCTCTCTCTCTGCCCCTCCCCCACTCACATTCTCTCTCTCTCTCTCTCTCTCTCTCTCTCTCTTTCTCTCTCTCTCTCAAAAATAAATAAAATAAACATTAAAAAAGTATAAAAATAAACAAACATTAAAATAAATTATAAAAATAAAAAGACTGACAATACCAATTAAGGAATGTAAACTGGTACAACCAGTTTGGAAAACTAGTAGAACCTACTTAAGCTGAATGTAAGTTAACCCTATGAGCCAGCAATTCCATTTCCATGTATATATTAGTATATGTGTTCAGTTAAAGATATGTATTATAATATTAATAGGTGCAGTACTTATAATAGCTCAAACTGGAAATCACCCAAAAGTTCATAAACAGCAGAATGGATAAATTATATTCACACAATGAAATGCTATGTAACAATGATTATAAATTAACTACATCTACACACAAATATAATGTTAAGCAAGATATACATAAGGTACAATTTCATTTGCATAAATACAAAATTAAGCAAAACCAATCTATGTAAGATGTGGTTACCATTGGGGCAAGTGTGTGACTGAAAGAAGGGAGGTTCTAGAATGTGGCAAAGTCCTGTTCTTGATCAGGATACCAGTTACTTGGGTGTGTTTGATTTGCATTCTGTTCAAAAAGCTCAAAAAGAACCAATTCCAGGGGGACTGTAGAGCTACATGTGAAAGGTAAAACAAAGCCTCTAGTAGACAACAAAGAAAAATATTTGAGGGTACATGCACAGACACACAGCCCTCTAACCAGAAAAGATGAATTGAATTACATAAAAATTAGAAACTTCTAGTCAACAAACAACACCATTAAGAGTGGAAAGGCCAGTACGCAGACAAACTTCCTGTCCTAGACCTACCTGACCACAGTGTAACTTTCCCCCTACAAGAAAAAGGACAAAAGGTAGTCAATGGATAGGGCTTCCTGAGCTAAGAAGTTTTTCCTCTGATGACTCCTCTTAAAATGGACCATTTGAGGGGCGCCTGGGTGGCGCAGTTGGTTAAGCGTCCGGCTTCAGCCAGGTCACGATCTCACAGTCTGTGAGTTCAAGCCCCGCATCAGGCTCTGGGCTGATGGCTCAGAGCCTGGAGCCTGTTTCCGATTCTATGTCTCCCTCTCTCTGCCCCTCCCCGTTCATGCTCTGTCTCTCTCTGTCCCAAAAATAAATAAACGTTGAAAAAAAATTTTTTTTTTAAAATGGACCATTTGAAAGCTTGTTCCCATTGCAAAATGGGTGAGGAGGCCATTTTTGTAGTCTTTTGATCTGAATTGCAGCCCTGATTATGATTTGGTGATTTGGGGAATAGGATGTTACCCTAAACAGACCAAAATGGACTACAATTTGTATTTTGCAGCATAGGTGACATGTACAAGGATAGTATTTCTGGTCTCTGTGAATTCTTTTGTATTTAAGCAGTTTTAACAATAACAACAACAACAGCAATAAAAAAAACAACAACAAAGTGCAAAGGCAAGCTACAGAGTGTGCTCATATGCAGAGCATATAAAGAAATCCTGTAAGTCAGTAGGAAAAAGGCGACAATCCACTAGGAAAAAAAAAAATTGGTCACTTCGCAAAAGATATCCGAATAGACAATATACATGAAAAGGTCCTCAACTTCATTAGTTATTAGAGAAAAGCTAATCAAAACAACAGGGCAATATCACTACCCACCCACCAGAAGCCCCACAATTAAAACTACTGACAATGACAATGAGACTGAGGTTCGAAGCCATGGAAACCCTTACACACCGCTATAGAGTTATGTGTATTATTTCAGCCTCTTGGCTGAAACAGGCATTACCTATTGATGATATCATACTCTATGTCACAGAAGTTCTACTCCTGGAGAAACTCAGGCACGTGAGCATTGGATCCATGTACAAGAAAATACATAACAGCATTATTCTGAATAGCTCCCAAAAGAAACAACCCTGGTGTCCACCAATAGCCGAATAGCTAAGTTACGGTATAAAATAAACAACGGAATTCTATACAGCAGCGAAAGTAAACAAACCATTGCTGTATGTAACCTGGATGGATTCCAGGCATAATACAAAGACAAAGAAACCAGGCACGGAAGCACACTGCATGATTCTATTTATATAAAAAGCCAGCAAAACTAATCTAGGGTGCTGGATTCGTGGTTGCCTTAGGGAAGGGAGGGAAGCTTTCAGAGAAGTGTTCTTTTGGACCCAGAGGCAGCAACGCGGGTGTGCTTACTCTGGCTATTCGTCTCGTTCCAGACTCCTGGTTTGCGCACTTTTCTGTATACATGCTTCCTGGTGAATATTTAAATGTCTGGAGATCAAAGGGCAAACCGCACACTGAACGGTGCGCGGATCCCGCGGTCGTACTTGCGCGGCGGTGAGACGGTCCCAGTGAAGTGACCCTGCGAGTGACCTGGGCCTGGTTCTCGCGTGGTAGCCTCGGGGGCCAAAGCCCCGGACCAGAGTGTAAACCTGAGGTCCTGGACCCCTCACTGGATCCCAGGGGTGCCCGCCCTCCTGAGTGGAGTGAGGACACAGCGTCCCCCCCCCCCCACCTGAAGGTGCACCAATGCATGAGAAAGTTCCACTCGGATGCTTTCACATTTGCTTAACTTGCGGACATAAACATCTGGAATCGGGGGCCTTCCTCCAGATACGCCCTAAGGAAGCACCCAGAACCTGAGTCACCTTCACCGGCGCCAGGACCTCCAAAAAGAACGAGATCTCGGGAGTGGCCGTTCGATTGCTTCGGTCTGGGCGTCGAGCTGCGCGCGCACGGGCCGGCTGCGATTGGTGCTGCCTGGAGGCGGGGCGCGGGGGACGCTGGGAAATCTGGCGGGCCGGAGGCGGCGGGAAGCAGCCGGTGGGCCGCGGCACCGGTAGCGGGAGGCGGCAGGATGGTGAAACTGACGGCGGAGCTGATCGAGCAGGCGGCGCAGTACACTAACGCTGTGCGGGACCGCGAGCTGGACCTCCGGGGTGAGTCCGGGGAAGGGAGCGGGCCTCTCAGCACGCCGCCCGTTGGTTCGCGTCCCGCCGCGTGCGCGGAGGGCTGGAGCCTGGCCAGGAGGCCCGCATTGTGGGCGCCAAACCCGGCTGCGCCAGCGCCTCCCGGCCCTGAGTCCTGCCTTTGCTGCCAAAAGACCATCCATCCCTAGGCCCTTCTGAGGCTTCTGTTGGCCTCGCTCCTACTCACACACCCAGCTGATTGATTGATCGCTTCCTGATCCACACCCGTGGGCCTCAGTTCGGCCTTGCTTGGCGTATTTCGCAGTCTGAACTGTTTGAGAGCTGGGAGAATGTTAATGATTGTAATTCTAGGGCTCAGCGACCGGGTGGTTCTCAGTAAAGACGTTAGAGTGTTATTGTGGGATTATAGACAGGATACGTGTTACTTATAAGTAATTTGCGAGGGAGGAAATGAAGTCTGAGAACAAAAGCGACGGCTTCCCCCAAGTTTTCTTTCTTATTAGCTTCAGTCTGATCCTGCCCCTTTATCACAACATTTTCAAGAGGAATGCACTACGAGTGCCGTGTGTAAGAGGTGGAAGCTCTGAACTACCCAGATTCATGTAGCACTTCCAACCTTAGTAAGGCTTGTTAAAAAGTTGGGGGTGCAGCTGTCTACTCGGCATTTCAAAGGAAAGACTTGAGGAAGGATGTGAAGAGCAGGTTCTTAGTGGTTGTAATAGAATACAATTTGCGCCTTAGATTTGGCTCCATAGGGGCAACACCATCTGAGGAGCAGCGCTACTGCAGGCTCTGCTTTCGACTTGGATTCCTGATTCACAAAACCCGGTGCTTTCATTTTGTTGAAATTAAGTTTCCCAGGGAAAAGTTCAATTCAAGAGTAACTGACCACTCCCACTCTCGGGTTAGAGTGAGCTCTGCCTTCTAAGTCTGAAGTGCATGGAGTGTTGAGGATACTTGTTTTGGTGCAGCACTTTGATGTAGCCCTAGCAGCTCTGAATTATGTACTTTAACCTTGGCTTGGATTCGTTTCTTCTGCCAGCACCTAGCACAATAGCCATGTCCATTTTAGACAAATCAGTATTTGAGTGAACTGTTCACAGGGTGATTTACCATTGTGCATAAACCATTGACCTTCAACTCTTGATTGGAGCTGGGGGGAGGTAGAACTGTCATGGTATCTCTAGGGTGTCCTGCTGAGTTTGATGAATCTGGCCTGTGGGAATGCAAAAGAGGTTAAGAACTGTTGTCCGCAACGTATGAACAAGACTTGGACACTGACAGTAAGCAGCTCACAGTGTAAATTGTCATCATGCCATTTAACTGTTTAGAACAGTGTGAGGCACCTTGTAGATAGCCTTACAAATAAATGTTAGCTACCAATATTACTGTGAATAGGTGTATCTTCGTTATCATAGCCCTCGTCCTTGTTGTCATCACTATCTTCATGTCCGCTCCTAGACTGTAAGCTTTGCGGCAGCTGGGACATGCGACTCTTGTTCCTCAGGGTTTTTTTGTTTTTTTAACGTTTATTTATTTTTGAGACAGAGAGAGACAGAGCATGAATGGGGGAGGGGCAGAGAGAGGGAAGACACAGAATCCGAAGCAGGCTCCCGGCTCTGAGCCATCAGCCCAGAGCTCGACGCGCGGCTGGAACTCACGGGCGGTGAGATCATGACCTGAGCTGAGGTCGGACGCTTAACCGACTGAGCCACCCAGGCGCCCCTCTTGTTCCTCATTTTATGTGCCAATACCTTGCACATTTGAACAGTTGTTTGGCACAGCATAGGTGCTGGGTAAACACTTTCTGAAAAAAAGGAAGTTTTGAGTCAAAGTACCATGAAGTACTGCTAATGTTTTCAGGTACCTTTTAATTATATTAATACTTGTGTATTTTCCCTCCATTTTGTAGGGTATAAAATTCCTGTCATTGAAAATCTAGGTGCTACCTTAGACCAGTTTGATGCTATTGATTTTTCTGACAATGAAATCAGGAAACTGGATGGTTTTCCTTTGTTGAGAAGGCTGAAAACATTATTAGTGAACAACAATAGAATATGGTAAGTGTCTGCTGGTGGAAAGTAATTTTTTTTTCTGCTAGAGTACAATGTTGCAGTGTTCCCTGAAGACGCTGTAGCACATACCAGTTGAGCCTCCGTATTTCTTCTAAAAATGAGAAACAAGCTGCATTTTTCCCATAAAGATCCAGAGATTAACTTGGCATTGGTCTAGTTTTATTTGCATCTATTCAGAAATACTTATCTATTCATGGTAATAAATATTTAAGTTACAAACATGCAGTTTTGTACATATTTTGGCTTCTAAAACAATAATTGTAATTATTAGAGGATTGTATTTAAAAGATGCATAAAGTTCAAAATTATATTTTTGACTGTTTCTATCTCCTCTGTCATTTGTTTTTTTTTTTTTGTTTTTTTTTTTTACAACTGATATGTAGAATATTACTTATTGACATTGAGGGGTGGTTTTGTTTTGTTTTTTACCCTCTTTCATCATCTCTGAGTAAATTTCATCAGAAAAGTTATTGAAGGTCTATAGACAATGTCTTTAAGAAGTACTAGGAAGTACTAGTGACTTGCTTTTTTACAATAGGCATATTTCTTATGAGTTAACCGTTCCCTTATGGTGTAGCTGTTCGCCGTGTACCTGAGCTGTGAATGCAGAGTTGTTTGTATTTCTGTGCTACCTGCACAAAAGTCATGAAGTAAGCTGAGCAGTTTCTTCTTCACTTAGCTTTCCCTGGACAGTGTGGTAATGGAAAGAGCCCCAGGCACCCCTTCAGGACACATGGGTTCTAGAATCATTCCACTTCCACCACTAACCCTGTGACAAAGTGTCCTCTTTGTGCCTCATTTTCCCTCTGTCAGATAAGGTGTTGGAAGAAAGATCTCTAAAGTTCTTCCATCTTTGGAGTCTGAAATCTTCTGAGCAGGGACTTTGATAAAATTGTTAGCTTTCTTTCACTCTTACGAAGTCTTTGTTTTCATTTCAGCCGTATAGGTGAGGGACTTGATCAGGCTCTACCCTGCCTGACAGAGCTCATTCTCACCAACAACAGTCTCGTGGAACTGGTAAGTTGAACAGGGGAAATGTATTTGGGGGAGGAATTAAAGGTGCTGCACACCTCTTAAAAAAAATTTGGAAAACCCAGAAAATTATCTTATCATCTTTTGTCTTTTTCTTAATTCAAGATCTGGGTGGGCCTCTTTCAGTTATGTATGTTGCAAATACCCTTTTCCACTCTGTAGCTCACCTTTGGACCTTTGTAGGGTGTCTTCATAGAGAGGTCCCTAATTTAAGTGTAGTCCAGTTTATCTGTCTTTTGTTGTTGTTGCTAGTGCGTTTGATGGTCTGTCAAGCTTCCCCTACCCCAGAGTCCCAGAAAAACTCACCTAAGTTGATTTCTAGAATTGTAGGGTCCAGTGTGGTAGCCATTAGCCACACCTGGCTACTCTGAATTGCTATGTACTAGAACTAAAATACACATCAGATTTCAGAGATATAGTACAAAAAAAAAATGTAGACTATCAGTTTTTTATATTGATACTGAAATGATAATATTTTGGATAATAGGTTAAATAATATTCTACTAAAATCAGTTTCACTTGTTTTTCTCTTCTCACTGGCTGCCACAAAACATTTAGTTACATATGTAACATGCTAACTTTTGTTGCACATTTACATTCTAGAAACTTATTTTACTCTTCATATTTGGCTCAGTGATCACTTGGAATTGGTTTTCCTGTGAGATAAGGGGCAAGGTCTCTCTATTTGGATGGGATTATTTAACAAAATTGAGCTCATGGCATACATTGTTTTATAGCCTGAGTTTTTCGCTTAAACATTGGGTAAGTTTAAGTCCATGTCATATAACTTGATTTTGTGCTTTTATGATCTTACCTCCCTTCCCTGTTTTCCTGATTGTTCCTTTCCTTGTGGACTCAGTCCCGAGCTTCCTACAGATTCTCAGAGTACGTGACTCCAGCAATAAGAAAGCGCTGATCTGAGACTGTGTCTTTTCTGAAAGATAGGAGGTATTCAACCCAAAATGCACATTCATAGGAAATGTTTGGCGTAATAGAGGCTGCTTGCATTTTTGTGTATGTTGTACTTATATTTAAAGTTGTTTGTAAAGATGAAGGCTGAATTTGTCCTGTCAGTTACTGAGCTTGGTGTATTAGGTGTGTTGTATAGGTGTGTTAAAATCTCATTCTGCCTAGAGTTCTGTCAAGTTTAGTGTTACGTATTTGGAAGTTATCGTCATGGATACATACAAATTTAAGGTTTTTTTTTTTTTTTTACATTTATTTATTTTTGAGAGAGAGAGACAGAGTACAAGTGGGGGAGGGGCAGAGAGAGAGGGAGACACAGAATCCGAAGCAGGCTCCAGGCTCTGAGCTGTCCGCACAGAGCCTGATGCGGGGCTCGAACTCACGAACTGTGAGATCATGACCTGAGCCCGAAGTTGGACACTTAACCAACTGAGCCACCCAGGCGCCCCCAAATTTTAAATTGTTAATACCATCCAGGTGAACTAATCTTTTTATTATTCTGTTGTGCCCCTCTTTGTCTCTATTAGTGCTGTTTTACCTTGTCTGTTTTATCTGCTATATTACACCAAAACAAGCTTTGTTTTATTTAGTGTTTGTATGATAAATTTTTGTCCATGCAGAATCTACTTTGAACTTTTCTGTGCCTTGTATTTTAGGTTTATATCTTAAAAACAGCATATGTGGTAGGATTTTTTTTTAAATCCAATGTGAAGTCTGTATTTTAAATGAAGTATTTGGTCTATTTACATAATATAATTACTGGTGTATTGGAGTTTGTCTTCTCTCTTTTCTGGAGGTTACTGTTTGACAGCCCATTCTGCATTTCTTTTTTTTTCCCCCCCTTCATTGTGTTCATTCTCTTTCTCTGTCATTCTTTGCCTACTAATAGTGTAGGAATTACTTATTCCTGGTGTTTTGTTTTGTTTTTGTTTTTGTTTTGAGAGAGAGAGAGAGAGAGAGAGACAGAGTGAGATCAGGGGAGGGAGCCAGAGGGCAGGCTTCATGCTCAGTGTGGATCGATCATTGTGGCTCGATCTCATCACCCTGAGATCATGATCTGAGCCAAAATCCAGAGTGGGACGCTTAACCGATCGAGCCACTCAGGTGCCCCTACTTATTCCTATCTTAGCAATGTGGGAATTAAAAATACACATTCATTGGGGCTCCTGGGTAGCTCCTTCAGTTAAGTGTCTGGCTTCAGCTCACGACGTGATCTCACAGTTCATGAGTTTGAGCCCCTCAAGTTTGAGCCCCACGTTGGGCTGTGTGCTGACACCAAAGAGCCTGGAGCCTGCTGCAGATTCTGTGTCTCTCTCTGCCCCCACCCTGCTCTCGCGTGCATGTGTGCGCACTCTCCCTCAAAACATTTAAAAAACATTAAATAAACATTAAAAAAATTTTTTTAAGTATTACAAATAAAAAAATACACATTCATTAAGTTTCAGTACCCTTAGCTTCTTAAACAGTACAATGATGTTAAACATTTCAAACCCTTCAACATGTTACTTAGTTATTCTGTCTTTAAAAAACCCACTAAGACATCATCATTATGTTTTATGTAGTCTGTGTGAGTGTAACGAAAGTTGCCATTCTTTGTTCCTTTTTGGGTTTTTTTTTTTAGCTTTATTGAGGTGTGACTGAGAGATAAAAGTTGTATGTATTTAAGGTGTACATTGTGATTTTTGAGAAATGTATACATTATGATTACCGTTATCTAACATATCCATTACCTCACATATTTACTTGTTGTTTGTGTGTTGAGAATACTTGAGATCTATTCTCAGCAAAAAAAATTTTTTTTTTCTTAAATTATTGAGAGAGAGAGTGAGTGAGTGAAAGAGAGAGGACAAGGTGGGTGGGGAGAGGCAGAAAGAGAGGGAGACACAGAATCTGAAGCAGGTCCAGGCTCTGAGCTCTCAGCACACAGCCCAATGTGGGGCTCGAACCCGCAGACCCTGAGATCATCACCTGAGCCTAAGTCACACACTTAACTGACTGAGCCACCCAGGTGCCCCTCTCAGCAAATTTCAAGTATACAGTAGTACATTATTATTAACTATAATCACCCTGTTGTACATTAGGTGTCCAGACTTACTCATCTTACAACTGAAAGTTTGTACTCTTTGATCAAATAGCTCATCCCCCCCCAACCCCGCCCCCCCCCCCCCACTTCAACTGGTAACTACCATTCAACTGTCTGTTGCTGAGAGGGGGTCTTTTTTTTTTTTTTTTTTAATTCCACATCTAAGTGGGATCATGCCATGTTTGCCTGCTTTTGTTCCTTTTTAGATCATCCTGTATATTTTAGTGGTGACATGCCAGTAGCAAGCTTAGAGCTCCCTCTTCCAGTGTTTGTGAAGTGTTTTTTAAATGGCAGCTTATTTGCTGAACTCCTGGCTTTGTTCCCCTCTTGCTTTTTTGTGTCTACTTTTTTCTCATTGTCCTTCTTGCCCCCGTCCCGCTCAATTTCAGTCTGATCCTAGCAGTTTCTCCCCTTTGTAGGCCTTTGTCCTGGAAGGGATACCATTTCTGGTTAGTATTAAGAGTGAGGGCCCAAATTGCCTGGTCCCATCAGGCCTCATCACAGACTTAACTGGACTCATTATTGGGATGTATGTATCTGTTGGCTGCTGTTCTCAGACCAACCAAACTGTCGGTCGTTTTGGAGTACTCGGGCTTGTTGGATGCCTCTGCCTTCCCTCTGCTTCATCCTGCACAGATGTTGCCCCCCTATAAGCCTTGCAGCTCTCCCAGTAGTCGGTCTCTGCCCATTCCTGATTTAGAGTTCTTGCCAGAATGCCTTTTCATCTGCTTTAGTTGTAGTGGTTAACCATAGACTTTGGTTTTGCTGTCCTGTTTTATGAGATGATTTGGGAAGATTAAATACCAAAAAAGTGCCTTTTTCCCATAATTGGGTCCTTTTTTTGTTTTTGTTTTTTAACCAAACTCCTTGTCCTTGAATAATTATCTGAAGCGATTTGAGGGAGCCTTGAGTAAAGGTGTCTCCCCATGGGGCGCCTGGGTGGCCCAGTCGGTTAAGTGTCCAACTCTTGCTCTCAGCTCAGGTCATGATCTCATGGTTTGTGAGATTGAGCCCCAATTCTCTTCCTCTCAATGCCCCTCCCCTGCTCTCTCTCCCCCTCTCTCAAATAAACAAACATTTAAAAAAATAAAGGTGCCTCCTCTCAACCATGAGATGTCTGTGTCACCACCAGGCATGTACAGTTACTAGTGGGAAAAACCACCTTCCACCAAAATCCAGCTGGAGATAACCTGTGTGAATGACTTGTTCCAAAGTTACATCAGCTTGGACATTTCTTTCTTTTCTAAATCATTGCTTTAAATTCTAGCCCTTTTGAGGTTGCTACAAGAAATCAGTTTTGGGGGGGGGGGTCTATTCTGCTATTGAGACACAAGTTTTTATGGATGTGGCTAAAATTTTCAGTTTAAGAAGCTCAAATTTACTCACCAGTTTGTCAGAATTTTTATTAAGCATCTGTGGTGCGCTAATATTGTGCTAGATGCTAGCAGTAAAAAAAGAGTCCTTGCTCCAAAGACATCTGCCATTTCAGAGTATCACAGTAGCCTATGGCGGGGGGCGGGGGGGGAACACCTGGGGCTTAGTCAGTTGAGTGTCTGATTCTTGATTTTGGTTCAGGTCATGATGCTAGGGTCACAGGATTGAGCTGAGCATGGAGCCTGCTTGGGATCCATATTCTCTCCCCCCTCCCCCTCTCCCTCCTCCTCCCTTCTTCCCTCCCTCTCTTTCTCTTCCTCCCTCCCTCTCTCTCTCTTTTTCTCTTCCTCCTTTTCCCTCCCCCACCTTCCCTTCCCCACCTTCCCTTCCCCACCTTCCCTCCCCCTCCCCCCCCCCCCTGCCCCTCTCCCCCGCTCGCGCGCGTGCCCGCTCACACAAAAAAAAAAAAAAAAAAGCCTGTGGTATTCATGTTCTTATCTATGGCCATTTATTTTACAGGGTGATCTGGACCCTTTGGCATCTCTCAAATCACTGACTTACCTAAGGTATGGAAATGTTCTGTGGTGGTGACAGGGAAGTCCTTTACAATGACACCATTATCAGCCTTGATCTTAAAGTAATCAGTTAGTAAGAAGCACCTTTTAAAAACAAATACTGAAAATAAGTCCAGTGCTCTATTAAAACTTCCCTAACATGAACTGAATAACATTGAACTGTGAAAAAAAAGGTCAACTTTTCCTTAGCTTATGGACTCATTTGATTTTATTAAAATGGACCTCTTGAAATGCTACGCAATGAACAAGACTGGCATTGCTATTCCTTTTCTTGCAGTATCCTAAGAAATCCTGTAACAAATAAGAAGCATTACAGACTGTATGTAATTTATAAAGTTCCACAAGTCAGAGTACTGGATTTCCAGAAGGTGAAACTGAAAGTAAGTATTTTCTGTTGGTTGTAAGTCATTATACGTTCATGTTTTATTTTATACTTTTGCTGTTGATTTTTTTTTAATTGCCGAATGTGTTTTACTATTGGTTTGTCATAAAAATGTGGGAAACAAAATATTAAGTCAGATTTTTTTTTCCTAGCAGAGTTTACAGTAGGACTTTGAGTTAAAGCTGTCTTGTGCAGTAGTGTTGGTCATTCAGAGGTCGTAGCACAGTATCAGCCGAGGTGAGCACTGTCAGCAAGACTGTGCTTAAGATATGTTCCCCCTTGGGGAGCTTAGTAGAATCCATTTTTCAGCAGCTTTAATTGTTAGAATGATTTTCCCTTTACAGGGAGTGGGTTTTCCCTTGTTTTTTGTTTCTGTTTTTGTTTTTTGTTGTTGTTTTTTTTTCTTTCCTTTTTAAACCTTCCTAGTTCCTCCAGAGCCCCTCCCTGAAACTAGGAGGGGTAACTTTCTTCAGGGAACTTCACCAGACAAAGCAAGGCCATTGTGTCTCCTTTTAATTTGAAATTGACTTTTTGGTATTTTTACCAGCCCCGAGTATTTCAGAAGAGTTTTCTTCCGTGTTTTCTGAGGAATGCATCTAAATGCATGTGGTATTCCTATTTCCATTAACTCTGTGTGTGGTGTTGCTGTAGGAGCGTCAGGAAGCAGAGAAAATGTTCAAGGGCAAACGGGGTGCACAACTTGCAAAGGATATTGCCAGGAGAAGCAAAACGTAAGATACGGATATCCAACTTCACTCCACTTCACCTTCAGAAACACTATCTGTCTGGCTTTTTGCCTCCTACAGAACTAAACAAAACACCTGTGACTGACTAATACAGTATTGAATTTGTGTGATGATAGCCCATGACCTTCAATGGTCCACACATCACATGAGATTTCTACCAGGTTAGCAAATACTTCCGGTGTTCAGTCTTAATGCAACACTGTATATATCCTGCTTTCTCTAGAGGAAGATGAACTGGGTGGTGTTTCTGAAGGAGAGAGTTTCTTGTATCAGTTTGTTAACAAAGATAAGATACTACACTGGTTGAATTACTTTCAAAAGCCTTTTTGAAAGTAAAAGAGAAGCAGTTTCCATTGGTCTGGATTTAACAGTTATGTTCTTCCCTCCCCTCCCAAGTTTCAACCCAGGTGCCGGTTTGCCGACTGACAAAAAGAAAGGTGGGCCGTCTCCAGGGGATGTAGAAGCCATCAAGGTAAAAATGTGTTAGAAGAGTTGCCATGGGTTTAGGACACAAAATATGTAATAGACCAAGTTCTGAACATTGAGTTTCCACCCTCCACCCCCCCACACTTAGATTCCTGCTCCATTTCTGTGTTAGGTGGGAACTAGCTTAAAGTGATTATTCAGCTACCTTTGATGTGAATCGCTTCTATGAGCCAGTCAGCACAGAGACAGCTCTAGTTCTTTTCCATTTTCCCAGGGTATTTGAACGGTCAGTCACTGAAGTATGCTGTCTCGGTTGTTTGCCTTAATTTTTACTTTCAGAGATTTGCTGTCTGAAAGATCTGCTTGATGATCAGTGGGAAATCCTAGTTTCCTAATACTGCTTCCTAAATTATCCAGTAACATAATTCCACATAGGTGCTTTAATTAGCTAAAATTTTAGGACATGTGCAGTAATCATTTGCTCATTGTGACAATAAAATTCTCCCAGTAGAGCTGTTGAATGTTCCACCTCAAAAAGTTGCTATGGACTTCTGTAAGGTTTTCTGGGTGATTGATACTTAGATGCAATTAATTGTCCTTCTCTGTTGTTTTCTGTCCTCCAGAATGCTATAGCAAATGCGTCAACTCTGGCTGAAGTAGAGCGGCTGAAGGGCTTGCTGCAGTCTGGTCAGATACCTGGCAGGGAACGCAGATCAGGTCAGGACATGTGGTCTGTCTGTGTACTTCCAGATTGATCTTATACTTGAGGTGGATTCCTAAACAGTTGAGGTGCTATGACCCAAGGATGTTAGAATAGTGCCTCATTACCATCTAATGCACACAAAATCCCTTTTTTCATATGCTCTTGGAAGATAAGTTACTTGATATAAAATGTTATGGCATAGGACTCTGAGGGGTCTTTTTTTTTTTTTTAATGTTTATTACTGAGAGGGAGGGAGGGAGGGTGAGGGGGTAAGGGGCAGAGAGAGAGGGAGACACAGAATCTGAAGCACGTTCCAGGCTCTGAGCTGTCAGCACAGAGCCCGACGCAGGGCTTGAACTCACAGACTGTGAGGTCATGACCTGAGCTGAAGTCGGATGCTTAACCTACTGAGCCACCCAGGTGCCCCAACGGATACGCTTTTTTAATGAGTTACTACTTTTTTTAAATACTCAGCTTTAATTTCTAATACAGTGTTGATTATTCTAATATAGTATCAATAAATATACGTAAACAAAAGCTCTTTGGGTCCCAAAACTAACGTGTCTGAGAATTACTGAACTAAACAAAGGCCAGAGTGGCATTCTAGGGGCAAAGCGGTGAGTGAGGGACTGTGCAGGCAAAGCACCTGTGGTGAAAAGGAGCCTTGCACACTAGAACTGAAAGAGGCCAATGGCAGTGGAGTTCAAGGCACAGGGAGAAGGGTGAGCCAACAGAGAAAGCATGTCTGGGCCACGCAAGGCTCTGCAGACTGTGATGGATGAGGTCTTTGTCCTCAGCATTAGAAGGGTATTAAAGGCCTCCAAGGCTCAGTACTGACAGGGGAAGAGGCAATATCACAATTGCTTATTGTGACTGTAATATGACAGACTTACTGAATTAATCTGTTTCCCCTGAAAACGTTTTCTTTGAGCCTTAGGATCTCTTGGGATTTTCAGAGCAATCTGAAAGATTACTGGGGAGAAGAAGGTAGAAATTGTTCAGGGCACTCCATAGATTGCAGTGGGCCTAGGCTTCTGAGTATGCTAAAACTGGACTGACATTCTTATCTTGGTAGTTTTGCATCTAGAAATGTGATGTTGAGTCTACTGTAAAAACAATAGGCTTAGCCAAGAGTAATCTTCCCAAACACTGATAGTTAAAACGTTTCCTTTTTCAGAATACAGTGACCAAAATATCTCATAAATTAATGAGTAAACATAACAGACTTGGTTTTTGCCGTATTTTCCCTCATTTAGAGACAATAAAGTCATTGAGTAGTCCTATTATCTGGCATGTGGTACACATTCAAATGTTTGTTTGTTTTTAATGTTTATTTTTTGAGGGGGTGGGGTAGAGAGAGAGGAAGACAAGGAAGACACAGAATCCAAAGCAGGCTCTAGGCTCTGAGCTGTCAGCACAGAGCCCAACAAGGGGCTCGAACTCATGAACCATGAGATCATGAAGTGGCCAAAGTCGGACATTTAATCAACTGAGCCACCCAGGTGCCCCTCAAATGTTTTTTGATATTCCCATTTTCTTTCCCTGTGGTAGTTGTAAGAATAAAACACAACGTATAAGGTTTTTACCTTCACAAAAAAATGAATGAACAGCTCAACCAAAGAAGGTTAGAATGTCAGGCAATGAGTTTGACTTTTTGTAAAACACCTTTGTGATCCTTTCCCCCTAGGAATTGGCCATCCCTTCCCGTAGCTGCCAAAGATAGTCTCTGGACTGTAAGCTCCTTGAGGGCAGGGGCTGCTGGGATTTGTAGCTAGTCCAGGGAGTAGTGTGCAATAGCTTCACAGACTGGCCACTCGTGTACTGAGCAAACATGCTGTAAAATCAGTATGACATGTGGCTTTGTGTTTTTCTTTAGGCCCCACTGATGACGGTGAAGAGGAGATGGAAGAAGACACGGTCACGAATGGGTCCTGAGCAAGATGGCCTGAGTATCTGCAGGACGTATAACATGCCCACTGGGACAAGTCCTGCTTTTTGAACTTGGAATAATAGCCTTGTTTGTGTCAGCAAAGTGGAGTTCATAAGCATTGTTGAAATGCTTAAGACTGCTGCTGGTAATTTTGTAACATCATACATTTTGAAATCTAAATGCCGGTTTTCTACAAATAGTAAAAATACAAAGACATTCGCTGTGCTACCAAGTTGTCTGTCATCGGGGCGGGGTGTGCAGTGAGGTATCTGGACATGTTTCAGTTGGAAATGCCAGAGGGCATTGTTTCTAGGTAGGCTTCCCAGGCCTCTTTAAATATTTAGATTTTTAAATTGTTAATAAAACTGAAGATTATCTGTGTGCTGCCAGTGGTTTCAGTAAGACTCTACGATCTCTGGTGCATTTTTTTTCCACGCAAAGAACAGCTTCATTAAAGACAGCCAGACTTTAATTACTGATTTGAAAAATTACAGGAGAATTGCAACTTCTGCTTGTTGGAATGTGAACAGCACATTCGAGCTTTCAAGACATGGTTGTGGGTGGGGGGTGGGGGGGTGTCCCAGCCCAGTGAGCAGGCTACGACAGTTTCCTCACACCTCTGGATGCTGCAGTACATGTATCCCACCCAGCTCTGGCCAGTTAGGCCAGTCTAAAAAACATGATGGAGGTGAGCACCTCACCATCCATCTTTTCATCTGCTCGTGTTTGGTTGGCTTTGGGTCGGGTTTTTTTTAAGCTCCTTGGGAGATTTTCTAAATGTGAGAAACACTCGCTCTAAGTAGGCCTCTGAACAGTTGTGGGTGATTCCTGGTTGCTGGTTTGCTGTACTTGTAAAGTGTGTACAAGGTGCATGAGACATTGAAGGAACGCAACCTTCAAGGAGCTGACAGTCTAGCTGGGAACATGGAACCGTGGGTAGCGGTGGGGCTAAACCTCACTGCAGTAGCAACTGCTAGAAAAGAGTAGGGTAGAGCGGTCAGAAAGGAGGTGGAACTTGGCTATCAGGAGAATCTGGTCTTTAGTTTTCCTCAGTGTGGCCCTAAACCAGTACTTTCCCACTCCAGTGTGCTGAACTTCCTGGACATCTTGTTAAAATGCGAGATCTGGTGGGGGTGGGAGGCTATGCTTTAAGTAGGTTCCCAGGTGCTGGCCTTCAAAGGACAACACTGCACACAGGATTTCCAGCCTCCCTCTCACCACTTCCTTAACTTCTACCTAACCCCTTTCAGCCCCTTCCAGAGCAGTCCCCTCTAATCATGTACTGATGGCCCACACCATAGGGGGGTGCTCTGTTCTGGTTTTATCCTCACCTTGACAGATTTGGAGATTCATGTTTTTTTATGAGTTCCTGGGGCATTCAGGCACCAAGGAAATAACCCAAATATACAATAGGTGGATTTATAAACTAAAAGTTGTTCATTTAATTTGAGAGGAAGGTGACTGCAATTCATGCTCTCCTGTTCCCCTCACCAAGGTGTCCTTTGGGATTAGAACATTGCTAAATGTCCACAGGATCAGAACAGGACTTGGAGGGGGTGGGGGTCTTAAGATCTCCCTGCAACATCTCTCATGACATATGCCAGTGAGGCTGCCTTTTCTACTTCTGCAGAGCCTTTCTGTTAATGCACATTTACTTGACACTTGTGCTTCTGATGAGACAACTAAAATGAGTCCATTTTTCTTCTCCATACTTAACATCCAGGGAAGCTATTGCCAGGAGGCTCCCTGCTCCCATCATTTATAAGCCACCTACTAAGGAGCCTCTGAAGGAGCCTCTGGTCACTAACCTCGGTAATAAATTGGTTGCAGTTCACTTTTCTCCCACCACGTGCCCTACCTCTACATAGCCTACTTTGGGTCCTGGCTTTGAATGCGGGCAGTACTTAGCAATAATACCCAGACTTTGGTGCCATTGCCAAGTGGATCTGAACTCAACAGGATTACTCTGGCACCAAACAGATTAATGACTCCCGGGTAATGACTGGAGGGCTGCTAAGCAAAAAACAAAAGGAGACCTTGTTATGTTATTTATGCTATTGTTGCAAGTGAGGATTTGGCAAAAACTTGACCAGAGGAAAGTGAGGGCTCCTTTGCTCAGAGCTCCACCAACATCTGTGTGTCTCAGGACCAGAAAAATTGGGTTTGCCTCAACCCAGTTTTTCCCAGAAGTCCAGTGTTTTCCATGTGCAATTTTGTGGAACATGAGGTTCAGTCACAGATAACTTCTCTCATGTTATAGCCAAAACTATACCAGTGTACCAAGTGGCAGACATGCAGCTCTCAAAACAAGTGTCTGTGGAACCACATTAAGATGTTCATTTGAATATTAGTTTTGTAGTATTTATGTGTAATTAGTAGGTTTTGACATTCTAAGTACTATAAATTTAGAAAATGTATATATATATATATATATATATTTTTTTATATATATGCAGATATTTAACATAAATGCCACAGTAGGAATCTACAAGAATGCCATTGAAAGGGCAATTCAAGTTTGACAACCACTATTGTTTGATTGCCATCTCAGTAATCTCCCTTAGTTACCGACACTTTTAATCCTGTCTTGCGTATACTTTTGTGAAAAGGTGAGATTAGGCCATTTATCAAGTTAGCTTTTGCCATAGTAATGCTGATTAACAAACCATTCCCAAAACTCTGGCTTTTAAGTGACAATCACCATTCTCACAGCTGGCTTTGCTTTTGACTGCAGGTCAGTGGATTAACTAGGGTGGCTCAGCTTTATGTCATTCTCCTAGGACATCTGCCTACTTGCTATTAACCTAAGCAAGCCACCTGGCCAAGTCCAAAGTCAAAGGATGTGCAAATACACTCCTTCCACCTTGAGGCTATTGCAAGGATGTTCTCAGAAGGAAGGATGGATGAATTGGGGCTAATCATGTAGTCTGTCATGGGCAGACTGTACCATGGACGTTCTGGATTACTACCTTTGTCCTGTTTTTACAAATAACTCTTGAGCAATTATACTAAGCAAAGTGTGTGCTGAAATAACTTTATGGTTCTAGATAAGATAGATGAGATGATACACCCTAATTAGCCTGGCTAGGAAGAATAACTTCTCACTGGGAACTTAAGAACAGCATTGAGGGGCCCTTGGGTGGCTCGGTCGGTTAAGCGTTCAACTTTAGCTCAGGTCATGATCTCAACAGTTGGTGAGTTCAAGCCCCACATTCGGCTCTGTGCTGACAGTTCAGAGCCTGGAGCCTGCTTCGGATTCTGGACCTCCCTCTCTCTCTTTCCCTCCCCTGCTCACACTCTGGTCTCTCTCTCAAAAATAAATAAACATTAAAAAAAAAAAAACCATATTCTAGGAACTGAAGCAAAACTCCTTTGTGCATTCTAGTAACTCAAAATCTATTAGATTTTAGTTGAAAATACTATTCATACTGTAAGTACATATGTAGACACACAGACTAGTTCATAATAGTACACAAAGGTACTTTATTCTTGTAGGTGTTTTAAAAAGTGCAATGTTTTCACGACTGTTGTGCTGGTTTTTATATCAAAGTCCTGAATGAAAGCTTGCAACAACAGCAAATCTTTGCAACCTAGGATCTTCCTCCATCGCTACTCCAAATATCTTAATCCCTGAACCACACTGCAAGCTCTGAAATGATATTCACTTTCTTGAAGCTTTCACATCTTAATCTGACACTTGTCAGGGTGGGGAAGTATCTGTTAATCTTATGTAACCCACTTAACCACTAAGTTACTATAAAAAAAAAAAAAAAAGAATTTACCATGCATTAGTTGAAACTTGTGTCAGATCACTTTTCAGGACTCAACTCTGAGAAAAAAGAGAGGTCCTCACCGACTGCTTCCATGAAGTGACTCCCACAGTACAGTGTACCTGGTGTCCAGAGCATAACCAAACAAGTCAGGCAAGCCTGGTCACTATGCACAAGGTCTGTGTGTGTGTGTGTGTGTGTGTGTGTGTGTGTGTGTGTGTGTGTAGGCTCTGAGCTGTCAGCATACAGCACGACGAGGGGCGGGAACTCAGGAGCCTTGAGATCGTGACCAGAGCCCAAGACGGAAGCTTAACGGACTGAGCTACCCAGGTGCCCCCAAACATGGTATATTTAAAGCTGGTCCCAAACTGTGTACTGAGGTCATCCCGAGAAAGAGTTCGGTTTTAGCACATCGAGTTCCTGCAAGATGCCAGAGCAAGTGAGAAACCACTTCAAAAGAGTAATGGTTCATCATCTTTTACAAGTGAGAGGAAAACATCAAAGAATAAAATTCCTCCCTCCTAAACTCATCAAATCAGTGGCTGTCTTCACAGCCTTAATTGACAAAATCCAGGGTCCTCAATTTCCCCATTTCAAGAGCCCATTTTCAAGGTGGAGAACAGCTTTCAGGCTTTTCTTTGCCACGGCGCACGAACCACAGTCCCCCAGTAGAAATCTACCTCTCTTGCCGCGCAGCCCCCAGATCGCCCACTCCCCTGGAACTCCTAGGTGACCCAGAGCTGGGAGCGCCCGCTGCGGTAGCGGTAATGCCTGGGCAGGAGTGATGCAGGCCTCCTACGGGGTGGCGGCGCGCTCTGACGTCATCACCTGGTCTCGGTTTTTTTTTCACGGTTGCATTTTTGATTCTCAACCCTCCCTCCGTGACACAGCTGTGTGTGTTCACCTCAAAGCCTTCTCCAAAAACACACTCAAGCCCAAATTTCAAGTAAGGTGGTTAAAGCAGGAGGCCTCTGAGCGGCAGAGACGCCAGAGGAGTGGAAGGCGGTGAAGGAAGGCTTTGCAGGCAGAGGAAACAACCAGGAAACTGTGATAACAACTGCTACTGCCGCGTGACACCTCGTAGGATTCGATACGTGCTGGAGCCACTGCCTTCTTTCCCCGGAGGTTTTGGTTCTGGAGGGGTGGAGAACGGTGAGAGTCGGCGGGCCTTTCTTAGCCTGAACACGGGCAGCTGGAGGAGGAGGCTGCCAGCGTTTCATCTGACGAGTTCTGCTGCCCAGTGGGCCCGGGGCAAGGATGTGGGCGCAAATCCTGTTTCCAGGCGGCCCCTAACCTCCAGGGACGTCGGCGTGCAATCGGTACAAAAGTAAACACGCCCGCGGGAGTCGGCCCGCAGGTCAGTCAGGCGGCTTTCCTCAGGCGAGCGGTGAGGCCGCCCAGTCACACGGTGCGCAGTCGGCGGGGACAGTCTGTTGCCGCCCCGCCCCGCCCGGCTGGCCACGCCCCTCCTGGATGGACACACCCTCGCTGTGATAGGCCGAGTCTCAGGACCGGGTCGCGCCGCGATTGGCCGGGGCTCAGGGACGCTAGTCCCCGGAGCGCCACGTATACGGAGGGGCGGGCCGGAAGGCGAAGACTCGAGCTGACGCGGACCGGCCACCTAGGGTGGCGGCGGCGGCCATGGAGCGCGACGGGCAGCAGCTGTCCGCGCGGCCGGCCCTGGAGACAGAGGGATTGCGCTTCCTTCACGTCACGGGTGAGTGGCCCCGGGTTGCCGGTTGGTGCCACCAGCTGTCCTGGGCGCCGCCATGTTTGGTGGGTCGTCCTCCGCTGCGCGCCCGGCGGGGCCTGGGGAGGCCAGGGGAGGCCTGGCTGGGAGCCGGTGGCGGCCACGCAGCTCCGGGCGGCTGGCCTGGAACGCGCGCCGAGGCCCTCTAGGAGCTGCACTCCTCCTGGCTGCGCCGTCGGGCCCTTTTTTGCGCCAGTCCTTTATGCGAAGCAAGCCTTTGTGGCTTGCGTTACTGGGGCCACTGGGCCCTTGGCATTTCATTCCAGACCTCGCTTTCGTCCCCCATACCCGGCGCTGTATCGGCCCCCACGGCCACCCCTGTCTATAAATTTCTGAGGTCCGAAAGGCCTTTGCCCTCCTGAGTCGGATCAACATCCCTCCAGACCCGTCAAAACCCGCTTTCCCGTGCTCTCCGGACTTGCCCTCCACCCCCGACTCTCCAGATGGTTGAGGAGTCCCTTCTCGGTGACCCCCGAATTGTACTCGCTTCTATTTTAACTGCCTACTTGGGAGGCCATTTCCTCAGCTAGACCCGGAGGGATTCGAGGGCAGGAGCTATGCTTCCTTTGTCTTTTGGTGAATTTTATGCAAAAGTCCACTAGCAATATATGTTTTTTTTACTTTCTTGAAAACTGTTTTCTTTTCAGTGGGCTCCCTGCTAGCCACCTATGGCTGGTACATCGTCTTCAGCTGCATCCTTCTCTACGTGGTATTTCAGAAGCTTTCCACCCGACTCAGGGCCCTGAGGCAGAGACAGCTGGACCAAGCTGCGGCCGCAGTGGGTTAGTGTCTGATAACAGAAAGGAAGGTGGTGGCTTTACACCTCTTTCTTCTAGCATTTAAAAGTTAGTCTGTTACCAGGAGTAAGAAGGTCTTGCTTCTAATCTGCACGAGAGGAAAACCATTTTATGTTTCTGCAATTGATCTTGGGGAAATGTGCAATAGGTTTTTTAATTTCAGAGATTGTCATGGGATGGAAAACCTGCTTGGTGGTGGGTAGGGCACTCCTGCATATCTTTTAATGGTTTTTCATTTAGGGGATGGATTGAAATGAAAATTTCACAGCTTCTCCATACTTGGGGGTCTACCTACTAAATTTCTAGAACCATTGTGAGCGACAAGAAATGCAGACTTAGTTCTTCATATCCATCACATTTTGATTTTCACAACTTCCTCATCAGGTCTGCTTTCAAGTTACATTTGGCTGTGGCAAAAATTTATTTAGCCTTTTTGCTAGATAGAAACTAGTTTCTGAGGACATATCTAAATGATAAATGTTCAGGGGCACCTGGGTGGCTCAGTCGGTTAAGTGTCCAACTTCGGCTCAGGTCATGATCTACCGGTTCATGAGTTTGAGCCCCACATCGGACTCTGTGCAGACAGCTTGGAGCCTGGAGCCTGTTTCGGATTCTGTGTCTCTTTCTCTCTGCTCCTCCCCCGCTCACACTCTGTCTCTCAAAAATAAACAGTTTAGGGGCTCCTGGGTGGCGCAGTCGGTTAAGCGTCCGACTTCAGCCAGGTCACGATCTCGCGGTCCGTGAGTTTGAGCCCCGCGTCGGGCTCTGGGCTGATGGCTCAGAGCCTGGAGCCTGTTTCCGATTCTGTGTCTCCCTCTCTCTCTGCCCCTCCCCCGTTCATGCTCTGTCTCTCTCTCTGTTTCAAAAATAAATAAAAACGTTAAAAAAAAAATTTGTAAAAAAAAAAAGAAATGTTAAATGTTTGGGGAATAGCAGCATAATTAAACAGATAAAAATCATTCTTTGGACTCCCCACAGTTACTGAGAAGAGAGAAAAGCACACGTTGTGACACAAAAGTAGTCATTAGTGGAAAGACTTAGAAATGTCCTTTACTCAAACATGCCTCTCCTCTTTCCCACGAAGCCCTGTGGTCCTGCCATTCTCTCCATCTTTTTGATTATTGGCTGTACATCCAACAACAAACTACAAATTACAGTTGTTCATCTTGCATAAGGTGCAGGATTTCATCAAGAGGGTGGCAGTGATGTTAGGAAACTGCTTTCGTCACCCAGTATAGCCCTCTTCATGGCGGAGGTGCTGGCAGTGTGAAATCTGTCTTACACTGGGAGAGCAGATCTATGAGATGATGGGCATTTTTAAAAAGAACTCGTTGTTTTCGTGAAGCACTGCAAAAAGTAAATGTGCAGCCCAAAGTGTTATGTTGTGCTGTTGTACGATTTTGTTAGGAAAATCAGGTTTAAAAACTCCACACTTGATTTATACTGAGAATGACCTGATAGTTACAAATGTTACCAAACTTCATATTTCTATGAAGTGGAATTGTCATTTTGTTTTGTTTAAGATAAAATTCCAGGGGCTCCTGGGTAGCTCAGCCAGTTAGTTATACATCTGACTTCAGCTCAGGTCATGATGTCACAGTTCATGAGTTCGAGCCCCGCATCAAGCTCTGTGCTGATAGCTCAGAGCCTGGAGTCTGCTCCAGATTCTGTCTCCTCTCTCTCTGTCCCTCCCCCAGTCACATTTTCTCTCTCTCTCTCAAAAATAAATAAATACCTAAATAATTTACTTAAAGGTAAAGTTCCAGCCATTCCTACCACTGCATATGCTCCCTTGACTGACCACAACATTTTAGTCCATTTTATGTGGATTCAATTAAGTGGGTCTTTTCCCACTACTGTCTAGGTAGTGATGATTGCCTATACTTTTGTATAGTGCTGATTTGAACATACAGTTCTTTGTTTTTTTCTTTATTTTTTAAAATTTATTTATTTTGAGACAGAGCATGAGTGGAGGAGGGGCAGGGAGAGGGAAGGAGAGAGGATCCCAAGCAGGCTCTGGGCCTTCTTCACAGAGCCCAACGTGGGGGTTGAACTCACGAAACTGTGAGAGCATAACCTGAGCTGAAATCAAGAGTTGGATGCTTAACTGACTGAGCTACCCAAGCGCCCCTGTTTTCTTCTTTAAAAATTAGCCACACCCCTGTGTCCTTGCCCTTTGGTGATCCTTGACATGGTGGGCTGAGTAGATGAGCAGATAGAGAACTTAGCTGAATATTTATAAAATTCTGCTTTGTTTTATAAACCAAATAAAACAGATAAAGCTGGGGAGCTCATTTCCATTAATGCTAACTGGAAGGATGTTTCTTTTCCATAGAAACAAGGGTAAAGTATCTAAGGATCATTACCTCTTTGTGGTATAGATCTGGGCCAGGTAAGTGACGGCTAATGATCAGACAACTTTATCTTCTCCTGGTTGTCTTCTAGCATTCTGGTCAGCCTGGAGACTGGGTGTCAGGAGGTGTCCAGGTTGTGGAATGGAATTTTAGGGTGCCCCTCAAACCACTTCTGTCTCAGTCACTGGGCTGTGCCAGGCTCTCTGACTTGGAATTGCTGGGGGAGCCCAGGCATAACACATTTCTAAAGGGTTTCTGGTGCCCTGGATATTTAACTAGGGCTATGAACTATGACAATAGGACAATCCTCTGCCCCCATAAGCAGTAAAATACATGCAGAGCAATAGAATTTTTGTGTAAAATCCATGTTTTTTTGTATTGTCTGACATCTGTACTTCCATATCCTTCTAATAATATGGACTCTCAGGAGTTTCTTTTTTCTCAAATTGTTTCTGACATTTTAGAACCTGATGTTGTTGTTAAACGGCAAGAGGCTTTAGCAGCTGCCCGTTTGAAAATGCAAGAAGAATTAAATGCACAAGTCGAAAAGCATAAGGAAAAACTGAGACAGGTATGAACCGGTTTGAGTTTGAACATATGGTCTTAAGAAATAGTTGGAGGCTTAGTGGGTAAAAGAGTGTGTGTGGGTGTGTATACACACGCTTGCCTGCATGGCCTCCCCCATTAGGGCGGGTACTGGGAACAACTGGTTGTGACAGAATCATTTCCACTTAGCATCTGTCAGCGTGCTTTCCTTGTGCAATATCTTACGGTTTATGGGGAAAAGACTCCTTTAAAAAAGATGTCTTTTATTTACCTTTTTGCTTTTCAGTGGTTTCCTCACATAGTATTTTCACCCAAAACGGTGTATCAGGGTGCCGTGGCACTGGACACACGGGGTACACATTCAGCTTCTTCCTCCATTGTCTCTTTCAAGCCATGTATCTCATATGAACTAGCTTGGTGGGGCCACCTTCGGCAGATGGAAGGAGAGCCCAGGGACGGTGGTGATGGGCTCAACCCAAGGGTGAGAAGGAGAGCAGGAGATGGAGTTTTGAAAGCTTTTTTACAGGTTTGGTTGGGGAGGGGGGAGGAGAAGGGGAGAGGTGGTAGAACCAAGGATGCGGTTGGAAGTGACCTGAGCCGGCAGGGGATTGTGCCGCCCTTCATAGGTGCGAGACCACCCACCAGATTGGACCCTGTCTGTAACTGAAACGACCAGGTGTGGACTCTGCTTTCTGAGAAGTGTCAGTCCAGATGTTTCTGGGCCCCCCTTCATCCTCCCAGAAGGAAACCTCTGCTGGCTCTAAGGCAGCAGAGCAATAGGTCTTCCTGTCAGCTTTGCCTGTGTCTCTGGTGTTTCCAGGGTCATGTGCCTTTCTGCCACTGCTAGTGGCTCTTGTGGTTTCTGCCTGGTCTCCCCAGCTTGGCTGGAGCCCAGAAAGAAAGGGTAGAGCAGGACCACACCTGCTCCACACATTCCTCCTCCATGGTAACTCTCTCAGCAGACTTCTGTGTGTAGTTGCACATTTCCACTAAAAGCAGCCAGTAACCTAGAATGTACTAGCACATTGCTGTTACTTAACTTTTTAAATCACATAGAGTAAAAAAATTCGAGATATAAAAAATCAATACCATGAAAATTAAGTTTCTCATTTTCTTGTTCTACCTGCTGCTGCCCAAGCATTCTCTGTTAGGATTTGTAGATATTTTTTCCAGAAGTACTTATCCATATATAAACACACATAGGAATTTTTTATTGAAGTGGCAGCAGAGTATACATAAATGCCATTTTTGAGCATGTTTTAGTTCTTTTAGTTTTTGAGCCAGTTTTGAGCATATTTTAGGTTTTTGCTCTGCCGATCTCAAACCATGTAATTATTATTGTTCCTAGAGCCACCGAATAAGTTGAATTCCTTCTGCATGTCAGAATGGATGACTTCAGGACCTGAGTTTTTTGTGTGGTGTCCATGAGATAGCTTGATCGTTTATGCAGTTTGCCGATGCAGCTAAAAATAATCTTTTTAAAAGATCACTTTTTAAAATTGCAGTCTGAGCCCCCGAAAATTGGGAAAGGGACAAAAGCTTGTGTTCAGTGTTCAGATTGTTGTAGCACATGTGGTTCTGTCTCGTGTACTTCACAAACATAATAGTAATAATCAACTGACTGAGCCTGCCTGACCCACAGCTAACTGCGCTCTCTTGTTTGTAGTCTCAGGATTTGTCAACTGAGTCCCATCCTGGCATTCTCTGTGTCAGCTAGGAGTATAGAATAGATGATTTCCTCCTTGACTTCTTGTATCTGCAGACAGCAGAAGCATGGGGAGACAGGTATTTGGGGTTAGCAGCAAGGGGCTCTGAAAGCCATGGAGGAATTTTCTGGATATGTGATTTCTTAAGGCATCTTGTCACATACCCTTGTGACATCACAGTGTAACTGGAACCAGAATGAACAGCAGTTTGGGTCTGGATTCCACTGGGAATGGGAAATGTAGCGTATGTAAGCTATGGTACCCAGTTACTGGCAGAAATGTTGTTCTTCTGGGAGTAGGAAGCAGAGGCAAAGGCCCAGGGCACCGTGTTCCCACCCTCCTCAGGTGCCTACTCACTGTAGGATTACAAGCTTTCTCAAGTGCTCATTGTTGTGCACAGTTTTCCACCAAGATTAGTTTTTCCTTATGTTTCCAGTAGTATTTGACTTTCAAAGCACTTTCAAATCTTCTCTCATTAGATCCTCACAGAATGCAAAGCAGAGGGATTAAGTGATTTAGGTAACATGGCCACATGGCCACAGAGCAGGCCTGCCAGCCACGCTCACCTGTTCCAAGTCAGAATTCTTTCACATGTCCTCCTATGGGCAAGTTTCAGGAGAACTGATCGGTATTCATTTTTCCATGATGCCTTTTGCTTTCTTTAGTAAAGTTTCTGTTTGTGAGTTAAATTCCTACCACTAGATGACAGCACTGTTATTAACTAAAGAAAACACAGGTGAAGGTTTGGTTTGAAGGACTTTTAAATTAGAAAATTGTTGGGGTGCCAGGTGGCTCACTCGGTTGAGCGTCCAACTCGATTTCAGTTCAGGTCATGATCTCACATTCGTGAGTTAGAACTTTGCATTGGGCTCCGCTTTGAGCGTGGAGCCTGCTTAAGATTCTCTCTCTCCATATATGAATAACCCAACGCTAATATCATCTTCAATGGGGAAAAACTGACAGCTTTCCCCTAAGGTCAGGAAGAAGACAGGGATGTCCACTCTCGCCACTGTTACTCAACATAGTATTGGAAGTCTTAGCCTCTGCAATCAGACAATACAAAGAACTAAAAGGCATCCAAATCAGCCAGGAGGAAGTCAAACTTTCACTCTTTGCAGATGACATGATATTCTATATGGAAAACCCAAAAGATAGCACCAAAAAACTGCCAGAACTGATTCATGAGTTCAGCAAAGTGGCAGGATATAAAATCAACGCAGAGAAATCAGTTGCATTCCTATTCACCAACTATGAAGCAAGAGAAATCAAGCAATCGATCCCCCTTATAATTGCACCAAAACCCATAAAATACCTAGGAATAAATCTAACCAAAAAGGTAAAAAATCTATACACTGAAAACTATAGAAAACTTATGAAAGAAATTGAAGAAGACACAAAAAAAATGGAAAAAGATTCCATGCTCCTGGATAGGAAGAACATATTGTTAAAATGTCGATACTACCCAAAGCAATCTACATATTCAATGCAATCCCTATCAAAATAACACCAGCATTCTTCACAGAGCTAGAACAAATAATCCTCAAATTTGTATGGAACCAGAAAGGACCCCAAATAGCCAAGCAATCTTGAAAAAGAAAACCAAAGCAGGAGGCATCACAATCCCGGACTTCAAGCTATATTACAAAGCTGTAATCATCAAGACAGTATGGTACTTGGCACAAGAACAGACACTCAGATCAGTGGAACAGAATAGAGAACCCAGAAGTGGACCAACAGACGTATGGCCACCTAATCTTTGACAAAGCAAGAAAGAATATCCAATGGAATAAAGACAGTCTCTTCAGCAAGTGGTACTG
This sequence comes from Herpailurus yagouaroundi, assembly GCF_014898765.1. NCBI lineage: Eukaryota > Metazoa > Chordata > Mammalia > Carnivora > Felidae > Herpailurus > Herpailurus yagouaroundi. The sequence goes on along the minus strand of NW_024412416.1, from coordinate 19,618,045 downwards.
GGAAAACTGGACAGCGACATGCAGAAGAATGAACCTGGACCACTTTCTTACACTATACACAAAAATAAACTCAAAATGGATGGAAGACCTAAATGTAAGACAGGAAGCCATCAAAATCCTCGAGGAGAAAGCAGGCAAAAACCTCCTTGATCTTGGCTGCAGCAACTTCTTACTCAACACATTTCTGGAGGCAAGGGAAACAAGCAAAAATGAACTACTGGGACCTCATCAAAATAACAAGTTTCTGCACAGCTAAGGAAACAATCAGCAAAAGTAAAAGGCAACCGACAGAATGGGAGAAGATATTTGCAAACAACATATCAGATAAAGGTTAGTATTCTATAAAGAACTTATCAAACTCAACACCCAAAAAACAATCCAGTGAAGAAATATACCAAAGACATGAATAGACACTTCTCCAAAGAAGACATCCAGATGGCCAACCGACACATGAATAAATGCTCAACATCACTCATCATCAGGGAAATACAAATCAAAACCACAATGAGATACCACCTCACACCTGTCAGAATGGCTAACATTAACTCAGACAACAACAGATGTTGACAAGGATGCGGAGAAAGAGGAACCCTTTTGCACTGCTGTTGGGAATGCAAACGGGTGTGGCCACTCTGGAAAACAGTATGGAGGTTCCTCAAAAAATTAAAAATAGAACTACCCTATGACCCAGCAATTGCACTACTAGGTATTTATCCAAGGGATACAGGTGTGCTGTTTCAAAGGGACACATGCACCCCAATGTTTATAGCAGCACTATCAACAATAGCCAAAGTATGGAAAGAGCCCAAATGTCCATCGATGGATGAATGGATAAAGAAGATATGGTACACACACACGCACACACACACAGTGGAGTATTACTCGGCAGTCAAAAAGAATGAAATCTTGCCGTTTGCAACTACATGGATGGAACTGGAGGGTATTATGCTAAGTGCAATTAGTCAGAGAAAGACAAATATCATATGGCTTCACTCATATGAGGATTTTAACACATCTCAGGAGGCAAGGGAAACAGACAAAACAGATGAACATAAGGGAAGGGAAACAAAAATAATACAAAAAACAGGGACAAAACATAAGAGACTCTTCAATATGGAGAACAAACTGAGGGTTACGGGAGGGGTTGTGGGAGGGGGGATGGGCTAAATGGGTAAGGGGCATTAAGGAATCCACTCCTGAAATCGTTGTTGTGCTATATGCTAACTAACTTGGATGTAAATTTTAAAAAAATTTTTTAATAAGTTTCTCTCTCTCTCCCTCTGTGTCTCTCTCCTGTTTGCATGCCCTAAAATTAAAAAACAAAAATTAGAAAATTGGCACAGTTTGCGTTTTCTTTGAGGAAGATGACATCTTCTGAATTCATTCTGTAACGTGTGATTCTTCCTCAGCTTGAAGAACAAAAAAGGAGACAGAAGATTGAAATGTGGGACAGCATGCAAGAAGGAAAAAGTTACAAAGGAAATGTAAGAAAGCCCCCGGAAGAAGATAGTGCTGGGCCTTCTACTTCATCAGTCCTGCCGAAACGGAAGTCTGACAGAAAACCTCTGCGAGGAGGTGGTAAGTACCTAACGTTAAAGCATTTTGAGCAATTATGGCATATATTTACCTTTTAAAAACAAGGTTCTGTTTCTTCCTTTTGTTGTCTATAAACTGAGGCTAATTCCGAAGTTTAGGATTATGGAGATTAAACAGAAGAAGCACATACCAAGCCCCCCATACCCCTGGCAGTCACCAACCTGGGGAGCCCTCTTACCCAGTGTCCCAGGGCAAGGATGTGGGTGAAAATCCTGCTTTCTGAAGGCCTGTAACCTCCTTGGCCTCAGTGTCCACTTAGTAAAAAAAAAAAAAAAAAGTAAACCTTCAATAAGTTGAAAGGGAGGTCAGTCAAGGCCCCAGTGAGTGGAATGATGGCACTCGTATGTCTGCCCCTCCCCTGCTTGCACTTGCCTGCACATGTACTCTCTCTCTCTCTCTCAAAAGTAAACATTAAAAAAAATTTTTTTTAACTTACCTTGCTGGAAGGATATTTTTCAGAGCAAACAGTGGTGATACTTAGGAGAGGAGTGGAAATCGTAGAAAATGTAATGCATGATATTGCTATGTGCATGGTATCTTAGTGTTTCCATTGATCCTGAACTAGATGCTCTCTGACTAGCTTGGTGTGTTACAAATAAGGAAATTGAGGCATAGGGAGTTATTGCCCAAAGATGCCACAGCAAGTAAAGAGCAAAACCACCTCAGTTAAGGTCTCACTGGCCTAAAGCCTGAACACTCAACCCAGTTACCAAATGTCCATTAACTTTGGGAAGCTAGTGAGTTTGCAGGGTTAAGAATGAGGGCAGAGTACATAGATTACCCATTTCTCACTGAGAACAGCAAGTTCTGTTCTGTTTTGATTTTTTTTTAATTTATTTTCTGTAGCTTGAACAGTCCTTATTTGCATGTATACATTTTATTTACTTATTTATTTATTTTAGAGTGGGAGAGTTAGAGCGCAAGCAGGGGAGGAGCAGAGAGAGAAGGAGAGAGAGAATCCCAAGCAAGCTCTGTGCTGTCAGTACAGAGCCTGACTCGGGGCTCAATCCCATGAACCATGAGATCATGACCTGAGCCAAGACTAAGAAATGCTTAACTGCCTGAGCCACCCAAGCGCTGTTGAATTGTGTACATTTTGTTAAGCACTATAATAGGGGCCTCCATATATTTAAATCCAGCCATCTTGAGAGGTTTTTTTGGGCAAATTTGTTGTTTGTTTTGGGGAGTTTTCATATGTTTGAGGAGTTGAGATCAGGAAGCTGGATGGCTTCTTTTATTCCCAACCGAAAGTCAATTCAAAGTGCAGTCACAGAATAAAGTTATTTTTTTCACATGGTAGCTAAAAGTTTGGTGAAAATGTCCGTGAGAATAGAATCCATAGCTTTGTAGTGCTTTGCATGTGAGGATCACGATTTTATGTTTGATACAGAATGTTCCCAGTACTGTTTTGCTTCCTTTCTCTCATCCCAGGTTACAACCCTTTGTCTGGTGAAGGAGGTGGAGCCTGCTCCTGGAGACCCGGACGCAGAGGCCCGTCAGCTGGTGGATGAGGCTAAGAATCTTGTTAGTGTCGCTTTTGACATTAGCAAGATGAATCCGTAACCCTCAGTTCAATTGCCTTACGCACACTTTTCACAGTGACTAGCCAAGGGGAGTGGGGTTTATTTCTGATCTTAACTACACCTGCATCTTTAATGGTCGAAGTCCGCAGAGGTTATAGACCTCACCACTAGCAGTAGTGACAGTTGGTCACAGTTCACTAACTGTGAACACAATGAGTGTGTTCATTGATTTCATGAGTTATTGCTAGTTGGTAGATAAGACCCTCCAGGTGACTAACAATCTTGAGATGAAAGAGACTAGTAATGGTTCTTCAAGTTAGAAGTCCTTGCTGGTAGGACAGTCTCTGTGACAGGTTGCGTTGAATGATGTCTTCCTTGTAAATGGTGAGCCCACCAGCGAGGATTACTGATGCAGACAGTTGATGGGGTTGTTTCTGTATATTTATTTTTATGTACAGAACTTTGTTAAAAAACCTGTAAATATTAAAAAAAAATGCAAAGAACATTTTTAGCATCTTTATTAAATTCAAGGAAACTTCTTTATGAACTTGAATTTGTCAAACATTAAACAGCTTTTTATCATCCCACAACCTCCTACTATTACTCATTTTCCCTCCTCATGATTTCTCTCCTGTGGTGAGCATGGCGCATGACAGCTACAATGATTCCCAGAGTTGGCAGACCCATTGGGGTTTGTCCACAAAATCGGGTGCTTGGAGTGGAATTGCTAAACCAATAAGATAAACATCTTGTCTAGAGGTGTCTCGAGGGCCATCCAGGTTTCTAAGGGCCCTGTGGGTCATTCCCCTTGCATGATGACTCCTTCTTAGCTCGTGGGCTGGATTTGGCCTGTGTGCTGTAGTTTAGAGCCTGCTGTCAAGTGGAGATATCCTAAGAAGGAACAAAATTAATCTTCAGAATTAGCCGGGAAAGTATCCTAGAGTGGTCTCATATATAAATTAGCCAACATTCTTGAGTTGAGTATCTGATATATGTGAAGTATTCTGTGGTCGTCTTCCTTGATATAAAGAAAGGAAGAAATACATTCTGGTTTTATGGGACTCACAGTCTCTTGGGGAAGGTTGGGGAGAGCAAAAACAGGACACTTGAACAGCGTACTTAACAAACAAGTAGGTTGGGATAGTCAAGACTAGAATTTGAGTCTGGAGACATTTGACTTAAATTTTGGGTGGGGGAGGGGCACCTGGGTGGCTCAGTTGAGCTTCGGACTTCAGCTCAGGTCATGATCTCACAGTTTGTGAGTTCGAGCCCCACATCGGGCTCTGTGCTAAGCTCGGAGCCTGGAGCCTGCTTCGGATTCTGTGTCTCCTTCTCTCTCTGCCCCTCCCCCACTTGTTCTGTGTCTGTCTCTCAAAAATAAATAAAATATTTAAAAAAATTTATAAAAGAAAATTTTGGGTGGGGGATACCAGGGGTTCCAGACAGAAGAGCAGGCCAGTGAAAACAAGGTTGGGGTTTGTGAGGTTTAGGAGATCCCAGTTTCCAGTTTGTAACCAGATTGGCTTTTTACCAGTATAGAAGCCTTACAGCATGGGAAGTTTCACACTTGGGTTAAAGTATTTTATCCAGATTTGTTTACATTTAGAGAGATTCCCTTGTGGGCTGTAAAGGAACTTTTTAATAATTCTTTCTTTTACATATTTTCTGTAGCTGAAAACATGTGTTAAGTTGCTCTCAGTGATTCATTTTAGAAGTGGAAGGGCATGTTTTAGTATACGTGAGCTGTGACTCATTTCCCTCAAGCCTCATTTTTCCATAAATTTAGAAATTAGCAAGTCATGAGCACATGGGAAGAAACGATGCTTGAATTTTGAGCCCTGATCACCATAGTTGACTTCATCCTTGCACCCCTAACAGCCAAGGGCCCAAGATAACCAGGGTGGGGACCTTGCTCTAGCCAATGAAGCAGTTCTGTGGGGTAGAAATAGTGGGGAAATTGTGTGCCACAAGCTGAGGGCAGAAAGCGTTTCAGAAGGGTGGGCTGAAGTAGCCAGGGAAGGTGGGTCTTGCTCTCCTCTTGAAAGGAGGAGGAGGTGGAGCCAGAACCTGAGGCCTGTGGGGAAGAAGAGAGTGGGCCAGGGCCAGAGAGTGATGTCGAACCGGGCAGGACACTGCCTCATGCCTCAGCAAAGGGGCTGCGGCTGGGATGGCAGCTTGGAACTGACATGATAGACCCTTGGGAGCTGTAAGTTTTCAGTGATGAATGTGTGACCCAGTCCATCCTGATCATGGAGAAACATTAGTAGACCCTTGGGCAAGATACAGATGAGTCTTCAGTTGAAACTCTGGTAGTTGGAGTTCTGTCCTTGACCCGTGCACCTGCCTCCGTACATGAGGAGAAAGATTTGAACAGTCATTCGGATCCCCTACCCTCTCACAGACTCCACTGTTGCCTCTCCTAACCCCCTGCCCTCTCTACTGGCTCTTCCTCACCACATGTTCAAGCAGGCTTTGCATCCAAACAAGAATGAGCCCATGTGAAACAGAGCCTTGGCTCCCACTGGTGCCCTTCCCTGCAGCTCAAGCTTGGAGTTGTCTCTGCTTGTCATCTGCTCCTTACCCGACCTGCTGAACACTGGGCTCTCACTGGGCCATCAGATTTCAAACTGGTGGAACTCTTGGTTACGTCTTGTTTGGCCTAGTAGCACTTGACCCCTCCTTGCTGCCCCTCCTATTCTGTCTGCCACAGCACCACAAGCTGGGTTTTATTCCCACAATGGCCCACATCTCTCCCCTTGCCAGTTCCCTCCTTGAACCAGTTTTCTGTAATCTCTGTCTAGTTCTGCCTCTCCAAAGCTCTTAAGGTCACCTGTGGTATTGCCTGACGGATCATTCTCAGTACTCCCCTTAACCAAGCATCATTGGCGATAATTGAGCACTCCTTAGAAAAACACTGTTGACTGCTAGGACAACACACGTGACTGGTTTGCTCCTACCTTTCTGGCCGTTGCTATGTGCTTTTTTTCTCACCTTCCTGACCACTAAATGCTGGAGTTAGAGGAAGTTAAAAAGTCAAGAAGGTAACCAGTGTTGGGGGCATTGTGGAAACCACACAGGTACGGACACCTTACACACTGGTTGGCTGGCTCTCAGCTGGCGGCAGGTGAGGGAGGCCATGTGTTTCTCAATCTCCAACAGCCTGGCTGGGCTTGTTCACATGGTGATTCAGCTCCAGGAAGAGTGTGCCAAAACTTTCCAAGTCTGTTTGCTTCACATTTGCCACCATCCCATCAGCCTAACCAATTCCTAAGTCCAGGCCCGATGCAAAGGTGAGGGAAGACCTCTCAATGGAAGAAACAAAAACCATGTAGAAGGGTGTGGAAGCAGGGAAGGGAAAGAAACTGGCCATTTGCATTGGAAGTATGGTAAATCCTCATGGATCTTCTAATACCAGTCTTTCAGTCTTTGAAATACCCAATCTGGATCAAGGTTCCCCCACTTGATTCTTGAGGACCATCCCCAAGATTTGTAATCAAGAGAATTGCCTAACAAATAGGAAGAATGCTGCTCTGGTAAATATATCACACCCTGATCCCAAAAGGAGCCTAGAAAATGCCCTGTTAATGGTTAGGGTCCAGCAGGAAACATGGCTTACTCAAACCAGTTGATGGAGGAGTAAGTACTCAGTAGAGGAGTAAGTACTCAGTAGGAGTAAATACTCAGTAAGTACTCAGTAGAGAAGCTAACTGCATAGGTGTAGTTGGGGTTTAGGGAAACCAGTGAGAGAGGGTACAATGCCAGGGGCAGCCAGCACCACTGGGGAGCCATTGATGCTTTCCTCCCCACCCCACAAGCTAAAGATCTGCAAAGAGACCAGTCACCAGAACCTGTAGAGAGGGCCTATGTGGGAGAAATCCACCTGACAAAGACGGCCTGCGGTAGAGAGAGCCAACCCGTGCTTCCCAGTGAGAAGGAACCAGAATAAGTACTCTGACCCCACTTTCCCACCCACCAGTCTCTGCCAGTGCCTCACTGGCTGAACTCAGCTGAAAGCTAGAGCTCGTGGGGTCAACATAATACCAGCTAAACTGGTCAACTGATGCCCTGGTGGCTGTTACGGGTTGAAATCTATCCCCCAAAAGGTATGTTGGAAGACCTAACCCCTGGTACCTGTGAATGTGACCTCATTTGGAAATAGCATCTTTGTAGATGTTATCAAATTAAAATGAGTTCATTCGAGGTCATGCTGAATTAGGGTAGGTCTTAATCCAGTGTGATTAGTGTATTTGTCTGCTGGGGCTGCCATAATGAAGCACCATAGACCAGGTAGCTTAAACAACAGAATTTCTTATCGCAAGATTCTGGAGGCTGGAAGTCGAAGTCTGCAGGCTTGCTTTCCTCTGAGGCCCCTTGCTGTCTTGCAGATGGCCACCCTCTTGGTACCTCTTCACGTGGTCTTTTCTCCTTTCTCTGCATGTCCCAATCTCCTCTTTTAAAAAGATCCTTTGGGGGACCTAGGTGGCTCAGTCGGTTGGGCCTCCGACTTCAGCTCAGGTCATGTTCTCACGGCTCATGGTTCAAGCCCCGTGTCAGGCTCTGTGCTGACAACTCAGACTCTGGAGCCTGCTTCAGATTTTGTGTCTCCCTCTCTCTGGCCCTTCCCTGCTCACGCTCTGTCTCACTCTCTCTCAAAAATAAATAAAACATTAAAAAAAATTTAAAAAGACCCCTCAGTTTGGATTAGGGCCCACCCTGAAGGCTTCCTTTTAACATAATTATGTCTTTAAGACCCTATCTCCAAATGCAGTCACATTCTGAGGTACTGGAGGCTAAGGCTCCAACATGTGACTTCGGGGGGAACAGGATTCAGCCCATAACAATCGGTGTCCTTACAAGAAGACGAGACACACAGACTGAAGACAACCCTGTGAAGATAGAGGCAGAGACTGGAGTGATGCAGCCACAAGCTGAGGACTGCCTGGGGCTACTAGGACCAAAAAAGACATGGAAGGATCGTCCCCTAGAGGCAGGGAAAGAGCATGGCCATGCCAACACTTTAACTTTGGACTCTCCTTTAGAACTATAAGAGAATAAATTTCTGTTGTTGTAAGTCACCCAGTTTGTGGTAATTTGTTACAACGGCCAGAAGAAGCTAATACAGTGGCCTACAGTGTACCCCTTAATGATACCATCCAGAAGTGGCCTTGAGGACATACCTTTATCAACGCACTAAAAATGGTGCTGGTGAGGAGGCATCAGTGTTCATTACCACTATCAAGGATAGTGACAGTGACAGTGCTGGGTAATTTCTGTTTACCCCTCCACATCCACTCTCCACTCCATTCTTGCCCCAAGAAGCTGACCTGTATGAACTGCAGGGAGCCATATTTGGCAGTCCATTCAAGCCAGCATCATGGGGAGCTGACTCTAGGCCACTTTGAACACAGGCTTCAGATAAGGAATCTAGTGGACCTGAACACCATTCCCCAGCCAACACATTAAACCCTGAATTCCATTTTGAGAAGTTCAGCTCCAGTAAGCCTTTTATAATTCATTGTCCTTCTGGGAGCCTTGGAGTCCATTACTATGATTCTTCCCAGACTCCTGCCAGCACAGAGGGATGAGGCTCTGCCAGGGCCTGTTCAGCTCTGCCCTTCCACTACCGGCATGGTACTTTTCCATCCGGCATATGTTGGGATCAAACTATTCCTGTGGCCTGGAGGCACTAAGGAGGAGAATGGGTGAGTCCTTGAGGTTGTAATTGGCGTCAGCAGGAGAGGTAGCTGCCCCAGGTGTGTTCATGGAAAGGTGTTCCTGCAGGGGGAGGCTGGCTGGGCTGAGGCAAAGGGATTTAGAGGTCAAGGTTTTCAGCCTCCTCTGCGTCAACCCATAGCTCAAGGTCCCACTCTTTCCCATCAGTGCCCTTAGCGTGCGAGACCGGATAGGGCCAAGCATTTCATTGGCAGTGCAACTCTGCAAACCTTACAGTCCAGCCCTGGACAGCCATTTCTCCCCTGCAGCCATAACGAATACAGGAATTCCATCAGAGCTTTCTGGTTTCCCACTTAGGTTCTACATTGACCATAAATAACTACCTTCAGTTTGTCCTTCTCCCTGTCCTCCCTATACACTTGGGAGCCCATCAGAAGTGGCTAGGTGACCTCACTGTCTTTCCAGTTCCCTTTGTTGCCACAAGGACTGTTACTCAGACCTTTGATCTCCCATTGCTTTGCTCTCCTAGGATGTCACCAGTGATACTTTGAATGCCTGAGATGCCACTGCGTGCTATGTGTTACCAGTGTCCCATTGCTCGCTTCTTAAATATGTGAGCAACACAGTCCCCAATCCCATTTTGAGGGTCTGTTTCCCAGACCCACTGCCCGGACATTCACTGTATGTAGCAGACGGGGTCCTGGCTAGAAATAGATGGCCTGCATGAACTGGGTAATCAAGAAGAGCCTAATAAAGGCCTACAAAGGCAAAGTTTAGGTGGATGAAGGGGTGGGGTTCAGTGGCCCAGGGCTGGCAACTCCAGGGAGGTGATTGCCACCACCAGGTCTGAGGCAGCAAGGGAGAGTAGAAAGCTAGAGCCTTCCATAGAGGTAGGGGGGCACCCCATGGTACCCTGGCAGGGGACCCAGATAGTGAGGCCTGTACCATGTGCTGCAAATGTTCTGGCTTTGAGGTGGCTTATAGGAAAGGATATGTGTACAGTGAGGTTGATAAAAGAGTAATATAAAATGAGGACAAAGAGAGGAGGGAAAAGACATCATACAGTTCCTGTTATCGAGCATTTAATTTTGTTCTGAGTTTCTTTTCTTAATCTTTTTTTAACATTTATTTATTTTTGAGACAGAGAGCATGAACGGGGGAGGGGCAGAGAGAGAGGGAGACACAGAATCGGAAGCAGGCTCCAGGCTCTGAGCTGTCAGCCCAGAGCCTGACGCGGGGCTCGAACTCACGGACCGTGAGATCGTGACCTGAGCTGAAGTCGGATGCCCAACCGACTGAGCCACCCAGGTGCCCCTGTTCTGAGTTTCTTAGTAGCCAAGGCAAACAGGGGAAACCACAAATTGTTTGCTTCTCATTGCTAGAAAAAAGAAAGATGTCAGACATTTTGGGAGGAGAGAGTTTATCCTGGCACTAAAGTTTAAGACAAAATTCAGACATAGGACTTTAACAGAGGAGAAACAAATACTAGAAGGCATAATAAATGTGCCCCAAAACAAGTTTATAGTAAATTCAAATGTAGTTTTGAAAAACAAACCAAGGATGCCGGTCTTTCTTGCAAAGACAAACAGTATTAGTTAAGGGTATCGCACCATTGCACAAATCAGTGGAGACAATACTTGTAATGGGTCAAGCCCAGAATTCCCAGTAGGCTTCATCTATTATTGGTAGGTTGTGGCTGCCTCAACTTTTTTGTATTGAGAATCACCTGGCTCAGAGGGCTATGATGGATTAGATGCTGCTGCAGGCAGGGATTGGAGAATGGAGGTATGCCTGGAGGAAACATGTCAACCTTGACCTAAGCTGATATAGGCCACTGGTCATATTAAATCTTTGAATCTACAGTATCCAGCAGAGTGATGGATAGGTTATCTTTTTTTTTTTTTTTTAAGTTTATGTATTTATTTTGAAAGAGTGTGTGTGCATGAACAGGGGGGAGGGTGAGAGAGAGAGAGAGAGAAAGAGAGAATCCCAAGCAGGCTCTGCATTGTCAGTGCAGGGCCAATGTGGGGCTGGATCTCATGAACCATGAAATCATGACCTGAGCTGAGATCAAGAGTTCGATGCTTAACCAACTGAGTCACCCAGGTGGCTCCAGATAGCTTATCTTTAACTTTTTTTAATGTTTATTTTTGAGAGGGAGAGAGAGAGAGAGAGAGAGAGAGTGAGCAGGGGAGGGGCAGAGAGGGAGGGGGACACAGAATCCAAAGCAGGCTCCAGGCTCTGAGCTGTCAGCACAGAGCCCAACATGGGGTTCAAACTCACGAACCGTGAGATCATGACCTGAGCTGAACGAAGTTGGACACTTAACTGACTGAGCCACCCAGGCACCCCCCTCCCCATTTTTAAAAACTTTCTTAATGTTTACTTTAAGATAGCTTATCTTTATCAGAGATTTTCAATCATCTAAGGCTTCACCTCAACATTGCTTGCCAGCACCCAGGAGCACACCCAGCATTACCCACAGTCCCCCAAAGAGCAACTGTAACTACACACCTTCTTCACTCACCCCAGAAGCCATAAGGGAGTGGAAGCAATGCCACAGCAGGGATAATGTCATATCTATTTTAATTTCTAGTTTTACAAGTAAATTTGCAGATTCTGGGCTTTAGGTCATGTTTAGAAAGACTTTTTCTACTTTCAGATTCTCTCATTCTACCAGTACTTTCTTCATTTAAACCTTTGATCAAAGGTTTGTTATTTAGAATTTACCTTGGTATCAAGAAGAAGAATGTGATCCAACTTCCTTTTTTTTTTTTTTTTCCCAAACTGCTATACAGTTGTTCCATCTTTCCTTCATTTTAATAATACACCAAATCCCCAAATATATTTAGGCTTATTTTTGATCTCCATTATATTCTCTTGACATCTATCTATACATTCAAATTATGGGTTGAATTGTGTCCATTCCCTTCTACCCTGCCAAAAGATATGTTAGAGGGGCACCTGGGTGGCTCAGTCGGTTGAGCGTCCGACTTTGGCTCAGGTCATGATCTTGCAGTCTGTGAGTTCCAGCCCCACGTCGGGCTCTGTGCTGACAGCTCAGAGCCTGGAGCCTGCTTTGGATTCTGTGTCTCCCTCTCTCTCTGCCCCTCCCCTGCTCATGCTCTCTCTCTCTCTCTCTCTCTGTCAAAAACAAATAAACATTTTTAAAAAGTTTTAAAAAAACAAAAAACAAAACAAAAGATATGTTAGAGTTGTAACCCCCAGTACCTCAGAATATGACCTTATTTTTACAGAGGGTCATTGCATACGTAATTCGTTAAGATGAGATCATACTGGAGTAGGGTGGGCCCCTAATTCAATATCACAGGTATCCTCATAAGAAGAGGGAAACATAAGGACACCTGGGTGGCTCAGTCAGTTAGGTGACCAATTCTTGATTTTGGCTCAGGTCATGATCTCATGGTTTGTGAGTTCAAGACCCACTTTGGGCTCTCTGCTGCCACTGTGCAGAGCCTGCTTGGGATTCTCTCTCTCTTTTTCTCTCCCTCTCTCTCTGCCCCTTCTGTGTACTCTCTCTCAAAAATAAATAAATAAAATTTAACAAAAGAGGGAAATTTGGATACACACACAAGACACACAGGGATAGTACCATGTGATGATGGGTGGAGATAGGAAGGAGCAATGTATCTGCAAAATCAAGGAACATCAACGATTGATGGCCACCATCAGAAACTAGGAGGAGGCAAGAAAGGATCCTCTCCAGAGTCTCAGAGTGAGCATGGCCTGTTCACACCTTGATTTCAGGCTTCTAATCTTTAGAACTGGAAATGAATAGATTTCTCTTGTTTTGAGCCACCCACTTTGGGGTACTTTATTATAGCATCCCTAAGAGACTAATACAATACATCAACACCACATTGCTTTAATTTATGTAGCTTTGTAATACTTTTTTAATGTGTAATGGATACAGTCACCCTCATTATTCTTTTATGGAATTTTTCTATGCATTTTTAATTTTTCCATGCAAACTTTAGAAATGCTTATTTCAAAAAAAAAAGAGAGAGAGGGAGGGAAGGAAGGAAGGAAGGAAGGAAGGAAGGAAGGAAGGAAGGAGACCCACTGGTATTTTTTATTGGGTTTATATTCATTTTTTAAAAGTAATTTTCTGAGAACCAACATCTTTATACTATGGAATCTTTATGTCTAAGGGCAAGATTAATAAATATGGCCACATAAGAATAAAACATTTCTGCCTGGCTAAAACAACCACAAATATAAAGGACAAATTAACAAAGAATATTTGCAAACCACAAACTAATAAAAAGAAGAATAACACATCAATAGAAAATGTACTAAGGGGGCACCTGGGTGGCTCAGTTGGTTAAGGGTCCAGCTCTTGATCTCAGCTCAGATCATGATCTTACGGTTGTGAGTTTAAGCCCTGAGTTGGGCTCCACACTGGGCATGAAGCCTACCTTAGAAAACAAAACAAAACGTACTAAAAACACAAATGGTAAGCTTCACTGAAAAGAAAATTAAAATTTTTTCTAAACATATGAAAAGATGCTCAACCTCATCCATATAAAAGGAATACAATGAGATATCTTTGTTTTCCTTTCTTTACTCTTATCAAATTGGCAAATGTAAATACACTTAATATATTTGCAAGAGTGTGGGATACCAGACACTCTCAAATCTCATATGTTGTTGACAGGAGTGTATAACCTTTACAGAAAGCAATCTGAATATATGAGAATTTTAAATGCATACACTCTTTAACTAAGCATTTCCTCTTCTAGAAATTTACCCTAAAATACGTTCACACAAAAGGTGTGTAAATAATATTCTTGGGTACATAATACAAAAGAGTGGCATATCTAATATTAGTACACAAATTACAGAATATCCATACATCAGAATACTAAGTAACTGTAACTATACATAAGTATAGTTCATAAGTATGGCTACAGAATGATTTATATTTAGTGAAAAAAGTGGGTTGCAGAACAACATGTATAGGATGCTGACATTGAGTTTAAAAGGGGAGGGACCATGTAGGTACAGACATCTACATATACACATGTGCTTCAATATGCATAGAATAATCTCTGGAGCAATACAAAAGAAACCAACAATGGTGGTTGCTGAGGAAGGAAAGTGAAAGGTTGAAGAGCAGGATGAAAAGAAAAACATGTTTCCACCCCTTTCTACTTTTTAAATTTTATCCTACATGCATATAATACCCATTCACATAAAATATACATTTTTTGGGGGGTGCCTGGGTGGCTCAGTCGGTTGAGTGTCCGACTTTGGCTCAGGTCATGATCTCGTGGTCTGTGAGTTCAAGCCCCGCGTCAGGCTCTGTGCTGACAGCTCGGAGCCTGGAGCCTGCTTCAGATTCTGTGTCTCCCTCTCTCTCTGCCCCTCCCCTGCTCATGCTCTGTTTCTCTCTCTCTCTCTGTCAAAAATAAATAAACATTAAAAAATTTTTAAAAATATACACATATAAATTTTGGGGTTTTCTCTTTTTCAGTTTTTTTAAATGTTTATTTATTTTTGAGAGAGAGAGACAGAGAGAAAGTGCATGTGCATGGGAGTGAGTGGGGGAGGGGCAGTGAAAGAGGGAGAGAATCCCAACAGAATTTCAAGCCCCGATGTGGGGCTGGAAATCATGAGACATGAGCTCATGACCTGAATTGAAGTTGGATTCCTAACCACCTAAGCCACGCAGGCACCCTCAAATTTTTGGTTTTTAAACAGATTTCATTGAAATATAAAATCATAGACATAAAAATGCACACACTGTGAATATACAGCTCAATAAATTTTTAGAAGCTGATCACATCCAAGTAACCAAGAATCCCAAACTATTTCAAGTATAGATTTAAACTATTCACAAACTTCAAGAAATTGACTATTACTAGGAAACATTTTATTTATTTGAAAAATATATTTCAACCACTTACAAACTTCTGGAGCTTGACTCTTACTAGTAAAAAGCAAAATTACATTTGGAAAGTGCCAAAATAATAACATTCAATTTTTTGCCTTTGTCACAAAGCAATTTCACATCCATCATCTGCTCTAACCCTGTGAAAGAGATGATTCCTGCCATTTGATCCATGAGGAAACCAAGACTCAGAAAAGCAAAGTGACTTGCTAATAAGTGGCAGAGTCACTTGAATAAAAAAAAAAAATTACACTGTACATGCCTCACAATTAGAATTGGCTACTGTGACTTTCAAGTGGTGAACAGGTGCCTTAGACTAGACTCTTGCAAGAGCACCCTATCCCTTTTCTTAAATGTATTCATGTAATGGTAGACTGGGTGGTTCATGCCAGCCATCCTTCTTAAAATAACTTAAAATAACTTAAAAAAACCTTCTTAAAATAACTTAAAAATAACTTAAAATAACTTAAAAAATAACTTAACATAACTTAAAAAAACTTTAAAAAACCGTAACCAAGATAGGTTAACATATTTTTTTAATCATGCAGTTATAAAGCCAACATCTGGGAATAAAGGGCAGTAACACCTGGGACATTTGTCAGTTCAGAAGGTATCTGACAGTCCTTCCTGGCCTCTCAAGGCTAGAGAACATTGAATCTGGGGTCTGGCAAGGTTGGGAACCTTGCTAAATCCCTCACCCTAACTTTAAAGGCCTGAACAGACTTTGCAGCCTGGCTTCCAGTCATCTTGGTGGCTCACAAAAATCTCAGCCTGGCACCAGAATTAAGGTAGTCATGGACTATAACTGTTCCCAGATGCCTGACAGAAGCAATCACAATATTCTCTGAAGGAAGATAAGCCCATCCTAGACTTCACATTATTTCCACACATAATTTTGTAAATACTTTCCAGCACATAATCAAAGATAATTAGACACATGAGGGGACAAGACCACATAAGGGAGAACTGAAAAAGCAACAGGCAATGTACTCTCAGGAATCCAAGACTTTAAAGCTTCCAGTAAAACAACCATAAAATATGCTGTAAACAAGGGATGTTTATCTTGTACAAGGAAATGAAAAGAAAGATTGAAACATTTAAAAATGACATAGGATATTTTTTTAAAAATAAATTTTAAGGTTGAAAACAAATCGGTAACTAAAAATAATAGTTTATGGACAGGTTTAATAGCTGGGTAGTCAAAACGGAAGAAAGAAATAGCTGGGAAATAGGTGAAAATAAATAATCTGGAATGAAACAAAGAGAAATAAAATGCTGAATAATACAGAAGACAAGGTAAAGATTGTAGTAGATACATAGTAGATATAGAGAGAAGGTCTAACATATTTGGAATTATAGTCACAGTAGAAGAGGAGAGAGAAAATCAGACAGAAGTATTATTTGAGAAAATAATGGTAGACATTTTTTCTGGACCTGATGAAAGACATCAATCCACAGATTCAAAAACCCAACATATCCCAATCAGAATCAATACAAAGAATACACGCAGGCATACTATGGTAAAACTACTGAAAACCAAAGACAAAGAACTTAAAAATCAGCCATAGGGAAAAAAAAATCTTTATAGGAGCTTATCCTTGATGGAGTAGTTAGACTGATAGCTGGCTTCTATCAGAACGACTACTGGAAACCAGGATGCTAGAATGATATCTATAGTGACTCAAAAGAAAATAACTCCCATCCTATAATTCTCTACCCAGGAAAACTATTTTTCAATGATTAAGGCAAAATAAAGATATTTTTACGGGTGCCTGGGTGGCTCAGTTGGTTGAGTGTCTGACTTCGGTTCAGGTCATGATCTCACAGTCCGTGAGTTCAAGCCCTGTGTCGGGCTCTGTGCTGACTGTTTGGAGCCTGGAGCCTGCTTGGGATTCTGTGTCTCCCTCTTTCTGCCCCTCCCCCACTCACACGGTCTCTCTCTGCCTCTGAAAAATGAATAAACATTAAAAAATTAAAAAAATAGGGGCGCCTGGGTGGCGCAGTCGGTTGGGCGTCCGACTTCAGCCAGGTCACGATCTCGCGGTCCGTGAGTTCGAGCCCCGCGTCAGGCTCTGGGCTGATGGCTCAGAGCCTGGAGCCTGTTTCCGATTCTGTGTCTCCCTCTCTCTCTGCCCCTCCCCCGTTCATGCTCTGTCTCTCTCTGTCCCCAAAATAAATAAACGTTGAAAAAAAAAAAAATTTAGAAAAAAAAAAAAAATTAAAAAAATAAAGACATTTTTAGACAAAAACTGAGGAAGTTTACAATCAACAGACATATACCAAGGGAAATTCTGAGAGGTATTCTTTAATACAAAGGAAAATGATCCTGGTTAGAAGGTGGAGAAGCAGGATGGAAGGTCAACAAAAGAGGTTAAAATGTGAACAAATTCATGACGTGAAAACAATGTATCACAACATAATATATAATATATTTTAAAATAATATAATAGTATCTCATTGTTCATCTAGACCACAATTTAATCATTCCCCTATTATTGGGTATCTAGGTTGTTTCCAACTTCTTGCAGTTATAATCAGGCCATGATATATCTTTGCAGTAAATCTAGCCAAGCTTTGGCCAGCCAAGTCTTGTGGATAATTTTATTACATATTCTGATAATGCCTGCAGTGTGGTATAATATGTTAACATTAAGGGATGATTCATATTCTAGAAACTATACAAGTATATAGAAGGGTTGGCATTCTCCAACAAGCTGAGAGGTCTACTCGCTATTTTCTTGATTGACATGCCAGTTATTAATTTTCTCTTAGCTTCAGTCCCACTCTCTTGTGGGTGGTGCTTGTGATGTGTGCAATGGGACTTGGCAAACTAACTTTCTGCTTAGCCAGCAGCTCCTTGTCAGTCACTGCCAATGGTGGGTGTGCTAGAGGGAAGCTTCATGGCTGAAGGAGGGTGAAGGGACTTTCTGCCTCTTTTTCCTAGAAGCATTACCCCAGCCATGCTTCTTCACCCCAGCAGAAGCAAGTCCTTCCTATAGCAGCAGCTCATGTGATTCACTTTTCCCTGATGCCAGAGAGACCAGCCCTTACTGCCCAGGGTCCCCTCCTCAGATATCTGAGTTTCAGCTCTGTAGGGTCTCTCCTCTTAAGATTCTAAGTTTTAAGAATTCCAGCTGTCCCCCATTGTTCTGTCAGTCCTAGGAATAGTAGCTGCTTCTGTAGCTGCCACTTCCATGATATCTTAATGTTTCCCCTTACCCTTTGGTTAGCTAGTTAACAATTCTTTGTATTAAGGTCTCTCCTTTTGGATTTCCCCTTCCAGCCAAGATGGGATAGCAGTGTCTGCTTTTACCCACCCATCTGAAACAACCCAATCAAATAGATAATGGTTTCAACATACTGGTCATCAGATAATGAAAGACAGTGATCCTAGAGAAATGGGAACATGCAAGGTGGTCATATCATTGCTCCAGTTACTGCTTCCAGAGAGTTTCCAAGATACAATATAGAACAGTGAGGCCTCGCTGACTCCCAGCATTGAAGAAGCTGAACTGAAAGTTGGGAGGAGACCCAGGTAGCTGGAGTTTGCAAGACAGAGTACCAGAAAAAAGAACTGTAGATAGAACTCTGGAAATCTGCAAAAGTTCATCCTCAAATATTAACAGAAGGCCATGGGACGCCTGGGTGGCTCAGTCAGTTAAGCATCTGACTTTGGCTCAGGTCATGATCTCACATTTTGTGAGTTTGAGCCCCTCATCAGGCTCTGTGCTGACAGCTCAGAGCCTGGGGCCTGCTTCAAATTCTCTGTCCCCCTCTCTCTCTATCACCCCTCCCCTGCTTGCTCTCTGTCTCTTTCTCAAAAATAAAACATTCAAAAAAATATATATTAACAGAAGGCCAGGAAAAGTGCCTGTTTCTACCAGCCAGAGTGGAAAATGTAGTAATTAATAGGATACTGGGTAAATTACTCAGGAAAGTCTTGCCTCAGTAGCAGAAAATAATTAGTCTGGACTGAGCATTGCCTCAGACCTGGCTAACAAACCATAAAAGCAAGACCCAAAAGGATCACATTACTTCCAAGGAAATTAACCACTTCCCAGACCAAAACTCAAGATTTACAGGAATACAAAAACATTCAGGATCCAATGAGGCAAATTTCATAATCTCTGCCATCCAAAGATTACCAGGCATGCAAAGAAGCAGGGAAACATGACCCATAATGAGGAAAAAACAGTTGAAACTGACCTATAATTGACAGAGATGTTAGAATTAACAGGGAAGGACATTAAAACAGTTATTATAACTATAGTTTATATATTCAAAAAAGTGGAGACATGGAAGATTTTATATATGTGAGTCATATACATAGGACTCAAATAGAACTTCTAGAAATGAAAACTACAATGTCTGAGAAGAAACAAACACTGGATGGGATGAACACTGGGCAGGTTTAGACATTTCAGAAGACAAGATAGTTGACTTGAAGGCAGGGCCATAGAAACAATCCAAAATAAAACCCAGAGGAAAAAAACATTTTGGAAAGATGAAAAGGGCATAGATCTTTGGGGCAATTTCAGGCAGCCATATTAATATGCATAATTGGAGTCCTGGGGTTGGGGGAGGACAGAAAAAAATAGTTGAAGAAATAAATGGCCAAAAATTTCTAAATTTTATGAAAACTATAAAGCCAAAGGTCCAACAAAAGCATGAAGAAAGCTGTTCCAGCACACAGCATAAATAAATTGATGAACACAAGTATTAAACATAAAATAAAATATAAAAATGAGAAAATCTTAAAAGCAGCTGGAGACAGAAAGAAGACAGTACATGCAGAAGAACAGAGATAGGGAGGGTGGCAGATTTGTAATCAGAGCTGTCAATACTTTTTCTCAATAATGGATTGAACAAGTAAAATCAGTAAAGGATATTTTAGACAACACTATCAACCCATTTGACATAACTGACATTTATAGAACACTCTACCAAAATTAGCAGGACAAACACTATGTTCTTCAGGTGCACAGAGAACAGTCACCAAGATAGACACTATTCTGTCCATAAAATAAATCTCAAAAATGTTAGGGTCAGGCATAAGGCAGGGTAAAGATAGGAGTCAGAGGCTAAAAAATTTTAGCAGTCAAAGGCTTTATTTGGGAACTAAGGTCTTGGGGGAGGTTCTGTGACTCAGAGAGAGAGAGAAAGGAGTCAGGGAAGTCACCCCCAGGTGTGGTGGGGTGGGGTTTTTATGCTGCAGGGGTTCTGCGTTTAGGTCCGGTGGGCCTTTTCCGCGTCAGGTCGTGCTGTTGCTCCCTGATTGGTTGACCTCCAATTCGTTCTGGCAGCTACTAGGGGCTTTTCATTGGGTTGCGCTGGCAAGATGGCCGTCCCCTCTACTGTGGTTCCAAGGACATCCTAACAAAAAAATGTTTAAAGATTCAAGTCATGCAATGTATCTTCTCTGACTGCAATAGAATTAAATTAGAAATTGATAACAGAAAGATATTTGGAATCCACCTCCAAATATTTGAAAACTAAATAGCACATGTAAATAATCAATTTTCGAAAAAGAAATCAAGGGGGAAATTAAGATTTTTAACTAAGCAAAAATGAAAACACATCATTGAAAATTTGTAGAATGCTGCTAAAATTTATGGGAAAATTTATAGCATTAAGCACCTATATTAGGAAAGAAAAAGGTCTTAAAGTGGCTACTTCTCCTAGCTTAAAAAACTAGATTAAGATTAAACTCAAATAGAACAAAGGAAATAATAATAGATTAGAGCAGAAATCAATGGAAAAAACAAAAATAGAAAAAAAAAGCAATAGAATAAAAAGCTGGTTCTTTGAAAAAAAAATCAATAAAATTGAAAAATATCTAGCCAGACAATTTGGGAGGAAAAAAAGAAGACATGAACTACCAGTATCAGGAATGAGGAAGATAATAACACTAAAAATTCTATAGATATTAAAAAGGACAAAAAGAAAATATTATGGGGGCACCTGGGTGGCTCAGTCGGTTGTGTCCAACTTCAGGTCAGGTCATGATCTTGCAGTTTGTGGACTTGAGCCCCACATCGGGCTCTGTGCTGACAGCTCAGAGCCTGGAGCCTGCCTTGGATTCTGTCTCTCTCTCTCTCTCTCTAAAATAAACATTAAAAAATTTAAAACGAGAAAATATTATGAACTTTATGCCAATAAATTTGACAATTTAGGAAATGGACAAATTTCTTGAAAGACACAAACTACCGAAGTTCACTCAGGAAGAAATAGATACTCTGAATAGTTCTATGTCTAGTAAGGAAATTGAATCTGTAGTTTAAAACTTTCCCACAAAGCAAGCCCCGGTCTCAGATGACTTAATTGGTGAATTCTATCAAGTATTTAAGGAAGAAATAATACAAATTCTACACACGTTCTTCCAGAAAACTGAAGAGGAGGGAATATTTTTTAAACTCATTCTGAGGATAGCATTACCCTGATATGAAAATTACAAAGACACAAAGAAACACACATAGATGCAGAAATTCTAAACAAAATTTTATGAAGCTGAATTTAATAAAAATCTTAAAATTAAAAAAAAAGTAGAGTATTCATGATGTCATGACCAAGTGGGGTTGCTTTAACATTTGAAAATCAGCCACTATAATTCACTATATTGAGAAACTAAGGAAGAAAAATCATGTGATCATTTCAGTAGGCACAGAGAAAGCACTTAACCAAATTTAGCAAGCCAACTCCTTCCTTTACTTAGGGAGGAGTCTGTCAGCATGTCAGCGACTTCCAGGAGTTGGGCTGGGTCAACGTGAAATGACTGGCTTTAGTAACCAGTAACCAGTGCAGTTCATGAGACAGCAGGCTGGTATTGTAGGCGCTCCTCTGCTGTAGGTAAGTGCGCCTTTTCTATAAGGTGCTTCCCTGGGCACGGGCACCCTGAGGTTTGCTGAACATGCCCTAATGCCATCCTTCTACTGGCAGGGAGGTTTGCATGATCACAGGCAAGTTAGCAGTCAGTCTTTCTGTCTATTGATGTGCAAGACAGCTCATAGCTGTTTCTCGATAGAACTGATGGGGTTTTGGAGTGGTGGTGGGGTGTTGGAGCTGAGGGCCAAGAAATAATTATTTGGTGCAAAAAAGGTGATTTTATTAAAGCACAGGGAGAGGACCCATGGGCAGAAAGAGCTGCACTGGGTTTGTGAAGAGTGACTGCTCCTATACTATGGAGTTGGGGGAGGTAAAGCCAGAGGAAGTTTCTTAAGAGGATTTCCATATGTTAAAGAAGACTCAGATTACTGGAGGCCTAGCTATTGTCAAGCTGTTTTTCCCTCTGGCAAAACATTATCATTAAAAGAAAAGTTCCTGGAGATGAGGCTATTGATAAGATATTTATAAAGGATGGAGACTCTATCAGTTTAACCATTTGTTTTCTGTCCTTTCCTTTGTTCTTGGGCAGATAGGAGTGCCTGAGGAATGTGGCACGTATCCTACCTGGGGCTGGGGTGGGGGGAGGGGGGTATGCTAGCTTGTGCTTTGCCCTTAGCTTGTCTTATGCTCCCACATCAGGACCATACCTGGTTTCTGTTCCCTTCCATAATTGAGACCTGAATCCTAACGGGACTTGTTTCCGGTTTTGTCATCGCCACAGGCCCCAGCCAAACCCTTGTGGATATGAGTTTAAGTCTAATTCACAACTCACATCTGGCGTCAATACCCCCAGGGCCTCTGCTTGTTTGACTACAATTTTGCTCCCAAGAAATCTTTTTGGTTAGCACTCCAATCCCATGGGCTTCTCTTTTTAACCAAGACATATAAAGGTCTTAGTATCTGTGCAAATGGGGAATAAAAGGTCTCCAGTAACCCAATAAACCAACAAAAGCCTGTAATTCCTTTACTGTTTTGGGATTGTGAAGGCCTGATTTTATCAATGACTGTCTCTGGCATCACTTTTGTCTTGCCCACCCAGATGACAACCTGAACTTTACTGACTTACCTAGCCCTCAGATCTTGTCAGTTCTTATCTCCCATCCTGGTGATATAATGACGCAGTTGCTTTGAGCAGGGAGGATAAATCATCATGAGTTAACATATCAGCATCTATATAATGATAAAGCACCTTCTCCTCTGGCATTTTCCCAATTTACCATGTAGTGACAAATTGTGGGACCATGGAGATGCCGTTGGGGCAAAACCTTGTGTAGGCTGAGCAAGACCCAGTTGGGTTGTTTGTCCATATTTTCTCTTGGTGTCCCAGATAATACTAGATCTTGCCACAACTTCCCACCATTCTGTCATTGGCAGGATCTTTTGTTTTTCTCTGTTTTTCAACCCATCTTTTTCCCTTATGACAAAGTCTTTCCATTTCACTTAAATCAGCCATCATAGTGGCTACTATAGCAATGGGTTAATTTAACGATAGGGGCAAGGACAGATACTAAAGTACATGCTTTAACTGAAAAACAGACATGTTGACTGTAAAACACAGTCTTTCATATGAGAGGAAAATAATTCTTCATTTGGGCCTCTAAAATGCTGGGTGTAAATGACATGTTTTATTCCCAGTTCACATATAATTCTTATAGTTCTTACATAGAGGTCCAGTGTAATAGGGACTGGCGGTGGGGTGGGGGGGTGGAGGGGGAGAAGGAGGGGAAGGGAACATCCCCTTTGTTTCACCAGGTTATCTTAATGCTAACATTTATTCAATCAATCAAATTAGTTAACTGCCCACCATTCTTACTAATGCCTGCAGCATATTTCCTTTGCTGCAAGGTAGGTAGGTTGAACATTGATTGAGGCCATTAAAAAAAAAGTTTATTTATTCTGAGAGAGAGAGAGAGAGAGAGCGCGCACAGGGGAGGGGCAGAGAGAGTCAAAGATAATCCCAAGCAGGCTCCACACTGTCAGTGCAGAGCCCTACAGGGGACTTGATTCCACAAACCACGAGATCGTGACCTGAGCTGAAATCAAGAGTCAAACACGGGGTGCCTGGGTGGCTCAATCGGTTAAATGTCTGCTGTGCTGTCTGTGCTGTCAGCATAGAGCCTGCTTGGGATTCTCTCTGTCCCTCCTTCTCTGCCCCTCCCCTGCTTGAGCTCAAAATAAATAAATAAATAACATTAAAAAAAAGAGACTAAAAAGCTTAACTGATTGAGCCACCCAGGTGCCCTGAGGCCATTTTTGACATCTCAAACTCATTTAATACTATACCACCTTCCCCAGTATTCCACATATAACACCCAAGCTGCCAACCTTCTTGGCCTTTTTGCTTAAAGAAGCTGGTTAGTCACTAATTCAGTGGCAGAATATTCCCTCATAGTCATTTTCTGACTAGCGGAAATTTTTTCTCTGTCATCCCCAGGCTTAGGCATGGACTGGGTCTTTGAATCAAAGGGCATGCCCGTAAATCATTTTCCTCCTGTATAATGTCCTCCTCATCTGAGGATTCCTTATCCTGGGGCTCCCATGCTTTAGGGTTCCATTCTCTTGAGATACAATAGTTCTCACTTTAGTGCACAGTGAACCGTACCCATTACACACTATCTTTGCCATCTTACATGCTGTAATTTCTAAGTGTTCCCCTTGCTGCTGGATTCTTTTGGACATAATGCCTGTATTAGAGAAAATGCAGCTCATACATCCTTTCCTAAAGCCAATGCTTCTCTGGTCTGTTCCAGTTCTCTCCTTACTGGTAATTCCCTTTAGCAGTGTCTTCTATCACATAGATCAGTGGCCAAGCTACAGCTGCAATAGCTTGTCCACTTTCCCTTCTGTTTCCTTTCCCCATCTTGTTGGATAGGGTATCTAACAATCCCTTGGGAGTTTTTGAGACATTCCCATACTCACACACTGGTCCAAGATGCTCAAAAAACCTGGCCGAGTCTCCCTACATGGAGGTGGTTGGCCAACCTGGAATCTCCTCATTGGACACAGGGCTTTCCCTCCCACCCAGTCTCTTTACCCAGGCTTGTTTCATTTCTGGTCTCCTGCAGGCTTGCCAATTATTAGGGGGCAGAGGAGGGACAGTAAAGGATCTTCCAGACTGGACAGGCACTTTAAGACTGAAAAATGAATCAAATCATTCCTTACTGTTTACACAGAATTTTAGTCAGGTAACTTACTGACAGGGGGTGATCAGGTGGATGATGATCCAGACACTAAACAGGTATTTTTCACCCCCATCTGGACCTTTACGCACTGTTTTTATAGTGAGGGGATCATGGTGGGGAGGTCAAAGGGTAGTTATCCAAAGTGGTGCCTTCCGTGTGCCACTTTAGGGAAGATCAGAACAAGCCTTCCTGCATTCTGGTCAGGGTACACATTAACCTATAAGGGGCCTGGAGGACATAACCCCAAGAGCGGTCGTTGTGTGGGAATGAACAAGATGGAGGGCTAAAGATGGAGTCGGTGTTGTCAGCCCTCCTACAAGTTGTTCCGTATTCACACATCAATCAACATGATGCATCGCATTAATAAGAGAAGGGATAAAAACCATATGATCACCTCAATGAATGCAGAAAAAGCATTTGACAAAGTACAACATTCATTCATGATAAAAACTCTCACCAAAATAGGTTTAGAGGGAACATACCTCAACATAATAAAGGCCATATATGAAAAACCCACAGCTAACATCATGCTTAATGGGGAAAAACTGAGAGCTTTTCCTCTAAAATCAGGAACAAGACAAGGATGTCCACTCTTACCACTTTTATTCAACATAGTACTGGAAGTCCTCACTGCATCAATCAGGCAAGAAAAAGAAAGAAAAAGCATCCAAACTGGTAAGGAAGAAGTCAAATTCTCGCTATTTGCAGATGACATGATACTACATATAGAAAACCCTAGACTCCACCCAAACACTACTAGAACTGATAAATGAATTCAGTAAAGTCAAGGGCTTCAAAATCAATATGTACAAATCAGTTACATTTTTAACACTAATAATGAAGTTGCAAAAAGAGAAATTAATGATCCCATTTGCAACTGCATCAACACAAATAAGATACCTAGGAATAAACTTAACCAGGGAGGTGGAAGAAGAAGAAGAAGAAGAAGAAGAAGAAGAAGAAGAAGAAGAAGGGAGGAGGAAGAGGAGGAGGAGGAAGGAGAAGAAGAAGGGGAGGAGGGAAGGAGGTGGTGGAGGAGGAGGAGGATGACAAGGGAAAGAAAGAAAGAAAGAAAGAAAGAAAGAAAGAAAGAAAGCAGAAAGGAAGAAAAGAAAACAAACATTTTAATAGGCACAGACTATATAAACAGTTCACCCAGAAGACATATGGATGGCCAAAAAGCATATGAAAATATGCTCACCATCATTAGTCATGAAGAAAATATAAATTAAAACTGCCATGACATTCTACTACACACTTAGTAGAAAGGTGAAAATGACTCACTATTCCAAGTATTGGCACAAATATGGAAGAATTGAAATTCTCACACAATGCTGGTAGGAATATAAAATGGAAAATGGTTTGGAGCTTCCTTAAAAAGTTAAATCACACCTATGATATGATCCAGCCATTCCACTCATATGTATTTGCCCAAGGAAAATGAGAGCATATGCAAACATTTGCATGTGAATGTTCATAACTGCTTTACATGTAATAGTCCAAATCACAATCAATGAAAATGTCCACCGACAGTTGGATGGATAAATTGCAGTATGTCCATGAAATAGAATGCTACTCAGCAATAAAATGGAATGAACTATTGATATGCACACCGTGGATAGATTTTAAAATAACTAATGTGTGTGAAAAGAGCCAGATGAAAAAGTACATACTGTATGATTCCATTTGTACAAAACTCTAGAAAATGCACACTAGCCTGAGGGTAGATCAGTGGTTGCCTGAGATGGAAGCTGGAGACAGGGAAGGAGTAACTTTTGAGGGTGATAGGTCTGTATCTTGATTGTGGTTGTCTCAGTCCATTTAGGCTGTTATAACAAAATATCACAGAATGTGTGGCTTAGAAAGAACAGAAGTTTGTCTGTCATAATTCTGAGATCAAGGTGCTAGAATGGCTGGATGAGGGTCCATTCCACATCTTAGCCCTCTCAGTATGTGCTCACATGTCCTCATTTGGATGCCAGGGAGATTTGTGGTGCCCCTATTATAAAGGTACTGATTCCATCCAAGAGGGCTCCACTCTCAGGACCTAATCACCTCCCAAAGGCCCCACCTCCTAATACCATCATCTTGGAGATTAGGATTTCAACATACGAATTTGGTGGTGGCAGGGACATAATCATTCAGACCATAGCAGTGATTGATATATTTAGTACATATATCAAAACTTATCACATTGTACATTTAGAACCAGTGCAGTTTATTATATACCAATCAGACCTCAATAAAACTTTTTAAAATTTATTTTTGTTCAGGGGCATCTGGCTGGTTCAGTTGGTAGAGCATGTGACTCTTGATTTCAGGGTTGTGAGTTTGATCCCCACACTGGGCATGGAACCTACTTAAAAAGACATAAAAAATTTGTTTTGTTCAAATAACTGGCAAGATTTCTGTCCCCTGACTGGACTCTGATAGCACAGGTTGTTCTGGTGCAGGATCAGAGCTCTCTGTGGGATCTTTGAGTTTCTGTAAGCTTTGCTCTCTTGATATCACAAAATTTCACAAAGGAGTAAAACAGTGGTGGTTTGGGCCTGGTACATGTTCCAGGCAAGTGTCATGGGAAGCTCCTGTCTGAGCCTAAGTTACACAGCTTCTCACCCTTGCTTCTGATATCCACCCTCTTGTAACCAAAGCACTTGGCTCTATTACTATGAAATATTTAGAACTAAAATGGATTTAGCAATGGCAGAGATATTTTTCTCATGTAATCAAATAAAATATTTATCGGAAAATGTCGGGAAACCCAGAAAATGTAGAAAAGAAAACAAATTATACTAGTTTAGTAGAATTTCTCCATTATTTTCTACTTCATTGAAATGCTTAAATTATTCTGTCTTGCAGCAGGGCCAGATGAAACTTAAGACCACTTCTAGCCTATAAGAGACTCATCTCCGACCAAAAGACACCTGCATATTGAAAGCGACTGCGTGGAGGAGTGCTTGGGGGGCTCAGATGGTTAAGTGTCTGACTTTGGCTCAGGTCATGATCTCATGGTTCCTGAGTTCAAGCCCACATCGGGCTCTGAGCTAACAGCTTGGAGCTTGCTTGGGATTCTCTCTCTTTCCCTCTCTCTCTGCCTCCTCCCCCACCCCACACACACACTCTCTCTCAAAATAAATAAATAAACTTAAAACATAAATGAAAGTGAGGGGAAGGAGAAACATTTATTATACAAATGGATGCCAAAAGAAAGCTAGGGTAGCAATACTTAATTGGATAAAATAGACTTTAAAACAAAGACTGTAGCAAGAGACAAAGAAGGACACTATATAATAATAAAGGGAGAAATCTTTTAGCAATTGTAAATATTTATGCACTCAACATGAAACACCAAAATACATAGAACAGCTAATAACAAACATAACAGAAATAACTGATAGCAATACAATAATAATAGGGACTTTAACACCCCACTTACATTGATGGAAAGGTCATTCATATGAAAAAAAATGAAACAGTGACTTTGAATGACACACTGGACCAAATGGATTTAACAGACATATTCAGAATATTCCATCCTAAAACAGCAGAATACACATTCTTTTCAAGGGCACATGGAACATTTTCCAGAACAGATCACATATTAGGCCACAACCCAACTCTTAACAAATTCAAAAACACTGAAGTCATACCCTGTATCTTTTCAGTCCACAACATTATGAAACTAGAAATCAATGATAAGAAAAAACCTGGAAAGACCACAAATACACTGAAGTTGAATAACATGCTATTAAACAATGAATGGGCCAACCAAGAAATCAAAGAAGAAATAAAAAATTACATGGAAACAAATGAAAATGGAAATACAGTGCCCCCCCCCCCAACTCGTTGAGATGCAGCAAATGTGGTTCTAAGAAAGAAGCTTATAGCAACACAGACTTACCTCAAGAAGCAAGAAAAATCTCAAATAAACAACCTAACCTAACACCTAAAGGAGATAGACAAAGAGCAAATAAAACCCAAACACAGCAAAAGGAAAGAAATAACAAAACGAGAGCAGAAACAAATTATAGAGAAACTAAAACGAAACAAAACAACAATAACAAAAACCCCACAACAGAATGAATCAAGAAACCAGGAGCTGGTTCTTTGAAAAATCAACAAAATCAATAAACCTCTAACAAGACTCATTAAAAAAAATGACAGAGGACTCAAATAAACAACATTACTAATGGAAGAGAAGAAATAAAAAACAACAGCACAGAATTACAAACAATTGTAAGAGAACATTATGAAAACCTATATACCAACAAATTGGACAGCTTAGAAGATATGAATAAATTCCTAGAGACATATAACCTACCAAAACTAAAGCAGAAAGAAATAGAAAATTTGAGCAGACCAATCACCAGCAATGATATTGAAATCAGTAATCAAAAATCTCCCAAAAAGCAAAAGTCCAGGACCAGACAACTTCACAGATGAATTCTACCAAACATTTAAAGAAGAGTTAATACCCATTCTTCTCAAGCTATTCCAAAAAAAATAAAAAAGGAAGGAAAACTTCCAAATTCATTCTGTGAGGCCAGTATCACCCTGATACCAAAAACAGATAAGGAGACATACAAAAAGAGAATTACAAGCCAATATCTCATGAATATAGATGCAAAAATCCTCAACAAAATATTAGCAAACCAAATCCAACAATATATTTTAAAAAATCATACACCACCATCAAGTGGGATTTATTCCTGAAATGCAAGATGGTTTAATATTTGCAAAACAATCAACATGATGTATCACATCAGTGAGAGAAAGGATAAAAACTGTATGATCATCTCCATACATGCAGAAAAGGCATTTGACAAAGTACATCCATTCATAATAAAAATCCTCAACAGGGTTAGAGAAAACATGACTCAACATAATAAAGGCCATCTATGACAAACCCACAGCTAACATCATACTCAAAGGTGAAAACCTCAGAGCCTTTCCCTTACAGTCAGGAATAAGACAAGGACGTCCACTCTCACCACTTTTATTCAACATAGTACTGGAAGTCCTAGCTGCAGCAATCAGATAAGAAAAATAAAGAAGAGGCATCCAAATTGGTAGGGAAGAAGTCAAATTCTTGCTATTTGCAGATGACATGATACTCTATACACAGAAAGCCCTGAAGAGTCCACCAAAACTACTAGAACTGATAAATGAATTCACTGAAGTCACAGGATACAAAATCAATGTGCAGAAATCTGTTGTATTACTATACACTATACATAATTCCTATACACTAATAATGAAGCAGGCAGAAAGTGATATTAAAAAAACAATCCCAATTAGAATTGCACCCAAACAATAAAACATCTAGGAATAAACAACCAAAGAGGTGAAAGATCTGTACTCTGAAAACTGTAACACTGATAAAAGAAACTCAAGGAGACACAAGGAAATGGAAAGACATTCCATGTTTGTGGGTTGGAAGAACAAATATTGTTAAAATATCTATACTACCCAAAGTAATCTATAGATTTGATGCAATCCTTACCAAAATACCAGCAGCATTTTTCACAGAACTAGAACGAACAATCCTAAAATTTGTATGGAACCACAAAAGACCTTGAGTAGCCAAAACAATCTTGAAAAAGAAAAACACAATTTCAGATTTCAAATTATATTAACAAAACAGTATGGTACTGGCATAAAAATAGACACACAGATAATAGACTAGAACAGAAAACCCAGAAATAAGCCCATGATCATATGGTCAGTTAATCTTTGACAAAGGGAATGAATATACAATGGGAAAAAGACAGTCCCTTCAGCAAATTGTGTTAGGAGAACTGGACAGGCACATGGAACAGAATGAAGCTGTACCATTTTTTTTTTTCACCAGACAGAAAATAAACTCAAAATAGATTAAAGACTTAAATATGAGACCTGAAACCATAAAAATCCTTGAAGAGAACATAGGAAGTAACCTCTCTGACATTGGCTGTAGCAACATTTTTCTAAATATGTCTCCTGAGGCAAGGGAAACAAAAGCAAAAATAAACTATTGAGACTACATCAAAATAAAAAGCTTCTGCACAGTGAGGGAAACAATTAACAAAACTAAAAAAATGACAAAGCTAAAAAGCAAACTGCAGAATGGGAGAAGATATTTGCAAATGACATGTCCGATAAAAGGGTAGTATCCAAAATATATAAAGAACTGATACAAGTCAATTCCCCAAAACCAAATAATCCAATTAAAAAATGGGCAGAAGTCATGAACAGACATTCCTCCAAAGAAGTCATACAGATGGCCAACAGACACATGAAAAGATGCTCCACATCACTCATCATCAGGGAAATGCAAATCAAAGCTCAAAAGAGATCACCTCACACCTGTCAAAATGCCTAAAATAAAAAACACAAGAAACAACAAGTGTTGGTGAGAAATAGGCACCCTCTTGCACTGTTTGTGGGAATGCAAACTGGTGCAGCCACTGTGGAAAACAGTATGGGGGGGTCCTCAAAAAATTAAAAATAGAACTAACCTACGATCTAGCAATCACACTATGAGTATTTACCCAAAGACTTCAAAAACACTAACTCAAAGGAATATATGCACCCTTATGTTTATAGAAGCATTACCTACAGTAGCCAAGTTATGGAAACAGCCCAAGTGTCCATTGATGGATGGATAAAGATAGATGAATATAAAGAAGTTACATATATATATACACACACACATATACACATATATATGTATACATACACACACATATATGTATATATACACACACACACATATATGTATATATATATATACACATATATGTGTGTATATATATTGTACACATTATATATATAATGGAATATTATATATATAATACTTTATATGTGTATAAAATGGAATATTATTCAGCCAAGTGTCCATTTGCAATGACATGGATGGAACTAGAGAGTATTATGCTAGGCAAAACCAGTCAGTCAGAAAAGGACAAATACCATATGATTTCACTCATATGTGGAATCTAAGAAACAAAACAACCAGGGGCGCCTGGGTGGCTCAGTTGGTTAAGTGTCTGACTCTTGATTTTGGCTCAGGTCATGATCTCACAGGTTGTGGGTTCAAGCCCCACATTGGGCTCTGTTCTGGCAGCATGGAGCCTGCTTGAGATTCTCTCTCTCTCTCTCTCTCTGACCCACTCCTCCTCGCACTCTGTCTCTCTCTCTCAAAAGAAATAAACATTAAAGAAATTTTAAAAAAAGAAACAAAACAACCAAGCATAGGGGAAGAGAGAGAGAGAGAGAGAGAGAGAGAGAGAGAGAGAAAGAGGAAAACCAAGAAACAGACTCAATTATAGAGAACAAATTGATGGTTACCAGAGGGGAGGTGGGTGGGGAGATGGGGGAACTGGATGGGGATTAAAGAGAATACTTGTCATGATGAAAAAAATTAAAATAAAATGATTTTTAAAAGGACCACTTCTAGTTTGTGATATTAAAGTGTGTTATCTTTGAGTCTTCTTTTCCATTTGCCCAGCAGGAGGGCACATTTTCAGAGTGCCCCCTGAGTTTAGGTGTAGCTGGGGACCTGGGCCCTTCTTAGGGGACACAACAAAGGCAAACGCCATGTACAGATGACCATGTCACTGACTGTTCATATGAGTGCAAATGTGTTAAAGGTGGCATCTTAAGGAGAATTGCAAAGAAAACATTTTTACTTCCAACAGCTGCTTCAAGGGCTGGCAGACACCCTCTCTGGTGTGAATTCTGTAGCTGTGATCTCCAGGACATGCAGGAAGCTAAAGATTCTCCCTGGGCATCTACTACCACACACAATCCATTTACACTGGCTGGTAGTCTTCACTGATGGGGGATATGACCCATTTCCCACATGAAAGCAGAGATCCATGGCTCTCAAAACTATCTGGGTATCAGAATCTCACCAGCGCTTGTTAAAACTACAGACACTTATCACACTTCCTGAATTTTTCATTCAGCTTCAAGAAGCAAGGGGTAGATTCTAACTGGAGCTTTTTAAGCTCAACTCCTCTCATTTTACAGTTTTAACAAACTGGTTAGCCACAAATCCAAGACCAGGTTATCTCCTTGGAAAATTCTAGTAAGGCAGTGATTAGAAACAGAGTCTCCTTCTCCTCCTCCTCCTCCTCCTCCTCCTCCTCCTCCTTCTCCTTCTCCTCCTCCTCCTCCTCCTTCTCCTTCTCTTCCTCCTCCTCCTTCTTCTTCTCCTTCTCCTCCTTCTCCACCTTCTCCTCCTCTTCCTTCTGCTTCTTCTTCTTCTTGTTTTATTTGAGAGACAAAGCGAGAGAGAGCGAGAGAGCGAGCGAGAGAGAGAGAGAGTGCGCAAACAGGGGAGAGGGGCAGAGGGAGAGAGAAAATCCCAAAGAAGCTCCACATTCACCACACACAGAGCCTGATGCGGGGCTTGATCCCATGACTGTGAGATCACGACCTGAGCCAAAATCAAGAGTCTGATGCTCAACTGACTGTGCCACCCATGTGCCACTAGAAACAGGTATTATTAACCGTAAAATTAAAAAAAAATCTAATTATTCTGAGTCCAAGATTATAGATGTCAATTTAACAGGAATAGTTATATACCACAAGAGGGCGCCATCGTCACAATGTTCTGGCACTGCCCCTGCTCGCTTTGGTGTGTTTAATACTGTTAGCCTAAGAAAATTTTAAAAGATTGATATTGTTTATACGTTTAAAGTTACAAAAAAAAATAAAAGACATGGCATGAGGTCCTGAGATTATGGTAGGGCCAAAAATAAAGTACGAGGAGGAACCAGGATAAAACAAGTAGAGAAATAAATTCTTAAAGTAGCATAGGCATTTTGATGGTTTGGGAGGACTCTTAATGGCATCTCCACGCTGGTAGAACACTTACAATGATGTATTAGGGAAATTAGATAGTAAAAGCTTGATTATATCTCTGAAATTTTCATTTTAGTTGCTTGCTGAGGGGTGAGAGCCAAAACTTGAAAGAAAATATTTGGGGGATTCTTGCTTAGAATCTGAGGCATTCTGGGTTGGGGTATTGGCTAATTAGTTGATGGCAGCACCCACGTGGCCAACTGGTTTCATTTCTCTGGGTCCCGGTTTCCACTTGCATCAAACAGGAGCAGTTGCACCAAATAAATGGTCCGGGAGAATTCGTGGTCTTAGTGATCAATACTCTGTTAATATCATCTTTGGGCTTCAATTTGTGGGAAATTTGTATCATTTTTTGGAGGGTTAGATACATAATACAATCATGTAACAAAAAATCAGACAAATATTTAAGTCTCTACTGGGAAATCTCACTCACATTTTCCCTCAACTGCCAAGCCCCACACCTGGGGCTTTTCTTCTCTTATTTCTTGTGCATCCTTCTAGTGTTTTGTTACAAATACACTAGCAAAATTCTTATTCTCTCTGCTCTTTGTTCTGTACCACATCATACTCTTTCCATCTCAGTAGGGGGTGAATGCTTCCTTGCTCTGTTTTCCATCTGCAGACTATTTCCTTCTCTGATGGATGCACCATTGTTTATTTCTCTATTCCTCATGAAATGGACACTCGGGTCTAATCATTTAGTGTCACGAACAATGTGGCAGAGAATAACCATGTACAAGTGTCATTTTGTACTGGTATAGCTGGGGAACAAATTCTCAGAAGTGGCATTGTTGTGTTAAAAGTCAGTGCACTTGTATTTTGCAATTTTGACCAAATTGCCTTCTCAGTGGGTTGCATGATTTTGCTCCCAGACTGTTGGAGAGCCTCTTTCTCCAGACTCTCCAACAGAGTGCATCATCATACTATTTTTATTTTGAACTCCTGTAGAGGCCTTAATAATCACTTCTGGATAATTATCCTTATAATGCATTAGATGGGTAATGATGTATTTATGACCCTAGCATGGGCGTGATAACACAACAAGGCATGTGAAAGATTAATGACATGGGGTCGTTTGAGCAGGTTTTATGTCATTGATGTTTTCTTAAAAATTTTTTAATGTTTATTCATTCTTTGAGAGAGACACAGAGAACACGAGCAGAGGTGGCACAGAGAGAGACAGAATTTGAAGCAGGCTCTGAGCTATCAGCACGGAGCTCAACGCAGGGCTCAAACTCACTAACTGCGAGATCATGACCTGAGCCAAAGTCAGATGCTTAACCCAGGTGCCCCTGTTGTTGATGTTTTCTTATTCTTGCTTTGCACTCTATGTGTTTGTGGATATGAATTTCTGCTGCCTCAATTTGTAGCTTAAAACTTCTTCTGCAACTTGCATATTTTTTTCCTCCAAGCAATTTTATGCTTCATTAGGCTGTGAGTAAAACAGAGAGAGTCTGAGCTTTATATATGTCTGGAGCGTTTCCACGAGGTGACCAGGTCTGACCACCATATGGACCCCTGAAGGTGGCCATGCTGCCGACTAGTGCTTGTGTTCTGATGGGGGGGGGGCACTCCTTCCCCCCCTCCTGTGGAATGGAAGCTTTGTCTTTGTGCAAACTTTCCAGCTGTGGAAACTCTGGCACTGCTCTAAAGATTAATGGCATTTCTTGGCAAAGGATGGGAAAAGCAAACTTCTCTGCTCTACAAGGATTAAGTCTTAGCCTAGAAGCAAACTGTCCCCGGCCTCCGCAGTGAGGTTATCTTGCAGAGAACATTCAGGCTGTTTCTCAATAGCGCCTGTGCTGGCGTCAGCCAATGTTTCCTAGTTAGTAAGATTACATCCCATCCGCCCAGCATGCAGAGTGGTGCTGAGTTTCTTCTGTCTGTCAAACACACACACTTGTGTGAGAAGCACACCCATAATGACTCAGTATCTGACAGAAAGAATGGACAGAGCTGATAAGCAGAGACCAAAGAAGCATGAAGATCATTCTAGCACAACCAGTGTCAGATCCACTCATGTCTGGAAGCCAGAACATAAGCCACAGTAGCTTGCCCTTTCCTGCATCTGCCTGGAAATGCTGCAAATAGAAGGAAATATTGAGCAAAAGTAATTAGCTAATGAGGACCTTAAATGCCAGTTTAATAGCAGCATTAATAATAAAGCAAAGTTTTATTGGGTTAAAAGAGGTTAAGTGGCAATCTTAGTAAAATGGTCATTATAGATTTTCTTCTTTGCAGGCAACGAACAGAACCTTCTGAAAAGCCCAATTATTATAACTGCCTCCTCTGAATTTGCTGTTTCTCAAAAGAGGTGTTTCTAAAGGTTTTAAAAAATGATTACCACTTTTTGCAGGGCCCCTTGTCTGAGGCCGGAGTCTAGGAGCTGTGTCTTTAAAGAAGCCCTTACAGGGAACTCTGTCGGTTGCTCAAGGCTTGCTGCCAACAAACAATTGAGGTATTTACCAAGGGTTTCCAAGAAATTGCTGCAAATTATATGAAATGTTATACCTGTTACAGGCATTCAATGTATTAGCAACAGAAAAAATAAATGTAACGTGGGTGGGAAGAGGGTTGCAATTTGTGAGAAAATGTTCAGTAATGTAGGTAGAGATGAATTTTAGGTACGTGACATAGATAATCACACTGCATGAAGACAGAAATGAAGTTAGCATGGCATTTTTGAACACATTTCTAAATATCAGTCTAGGGGCGCCTGGGTGGCGCAGTCGGTTAAGCGTCCGACTTCAGCCAGGTCACGATCTCGCAGTCCGTGAGTTCGAGCCCCGCGTCGGGTTCTGGGCCGGTGGCTCAGAGCCTGGAGCCTGTTTCCAATTCTGTGTCTCCCTCTCTCTCTGCCCCTCCCCCGTTCATGCTCTGTCTCTCTCTGTCCCAAAAATAAATAAACGTTGAAAAAAAAAATAAATATCAGTCTAGAATCACGGAGAAGGGACTTTAACATGACGTGTGGAAAGACCCATTTGGAGATGAGGAAACTGAACCCCTGAGGGGGGTGTGCAGCTTGTTCCTGGTGGGACTTCCTCGTGTAGAGGGATGACCAGAATCCCAATTCTGCACCCGAGCCAGCCGGAGACCCCCATCTTAGGTGGCGTGTGTGCCATTAGGAACTTTCATTCTTAAATAACTCTCTAGTTTGGGGCTTCCCTTGCAAGTTTTTCTGAGTGTGGCTAACTCCACTCCTTTTTTTTTTTTTTTAAGTTTATTTATTTTGAGAGGAGACACACACACACACAGCATGAGTTGGGGAGGGGTAGAGAGAGAAGGAGAGAGAGAATCCCAAGCAGGCTCTGCACTGTCAGCGCAGAGCCCAGTGTGGGGCTCCAACTCATGCACCGTGATATCACGATCTGAGCTGAAATCAAGAGTTGGATGTTCAACCCACTGAGCCGCCCAGGTGTCCCAAACACCACTCCTTGTTTAAGATGGGAAAAATAGTCAACGAGTCCCTCAATCTAAGAGGGAGGGCTCCTAGTGCAGCGAAATCGAGAAATAGTTCTTTCCTCCGTTTACTAAGGTGCAATGCCTATGAAATCTGATCAACCTGACTTCTCCTCACCTTTAAAAATAAATTAGGGGGAGGGAGACATAGGGAGTGAGGAGCTGCCTGGCCTGGAGCAGGTTTTGAGGAGGGTGCTGTGTGTGCATTGGTAGGCTGGGGTCTCAGATGCACACCATCCTCCCAAGATCCTTGCTGTGCAGGAGCTGGTAGGGCTGGTGTCCAGACAGGCAGGCCTCCACAGTGGATTTGGCCCTTTGGGCTGTCACTGAAATCCTGGCATTTGCCTTCAGCTATGAAATCCCCTCCTGATTCAGGCCTCTGCAGGGCCCTTGTTGGGACATCTTTAGATCCTTCCCAGGGAGAACTATCTCAGCTTGAAGATCGAGCTGCTGCTTCCAGCTGTGTTGAAGCTTCCCCTCCCTATCCCCAGGCTGCACTTGGGAAGCCGCCCTTTCACCAGTGTAGAGGCTCCAGGAGCCCCTGGCTCTCCTCCCTTCCCACCATCCTCTGGGCAGGCATCACCCTGCTTTTCCTGGGAGGACTTCACCTATGTCACATTCTCTTTGTACTGGTCGTTCTAAATGGTCAGACTCAGGCTTTATGGAGATAGGGAATCCTCTCTACATCATGAAAGACACACTTCATGAGTCTGCAGATGAGGCAGGTGAGGCTATGGATCTAGGAAGCAAGAAATTGAGGAGGACAAAACGTTTACCAGCCACAAAATGTTAAGTCCCAACACATGTTTATATGCTTTTCATTGGATTTCAGTCTAGAAGAGGAAATATACAGGGTTTTAGGCAGGTTAGAAAATACTGAACTCATTAAGTATGTCACCAGATTGAACATCTGTGTCTTGCCAGATTCGTGCTTTATGGAAATCATTGTGAATTATGGGGCTGTTGCTGAATTTGGGGCATCTGGTGACTACTTGGCATTTGTGGCTTATGGTCTTACTGGAAACCCCTTTGGATGGTTTTCAAGCCTGTAATTCATGGTTATATGTTCTGTATTTTGCCCAAGACCACTGCTGGAATCCTGTGTTCACTGTATAATGAGCATTTTATTTTTAGATGTGGATCACCTCTTCGGGAGGGAGTCTGTGGGGAAGGTGGGTAATGAACTATTTTTGACATAAATCACAAGTGCCAAAGAAAGTGGTAATATCTGAAGAATAAACAACAGTGACCACCATTCAATTGCAGAGACTGTGTCTGTATCTCCCACAACTTGCCACTTCAAATTGTGTAATATTTCAAACATTTGGTCATATTAACAATGAAGAAAGATCCAAAGGATTACCCCAAGCATGCTTACTTTCTGTCTCTAATTCATTTGATGACATGAAGGGGACCTGTCAGGCCCCAGGGAAACACTTTGCTCTCCAGGAGTTTCATTAGAAAACCCCAATATATTGGCGACTAAGTAACAAGACTAATATTTACTCTATGCAAACATTAGTTGTATGGACACTTCCTTGGCTTTTGTAGCCTTACTAAGTTTCTTTTTAAAAAGAGGAAATGTATAAAATTTAAAATCCATCCTAGAGAGGCTGTTATTCAAAACCTGTGTCTAGAAATACACGGCACTTTTATGGATGAACTATGTAGAAATATTGACAAAGATTCAGGTAGATTGGGGGTACTAGTCGACTATCTGCCCACAAAGAATGTAAATAAAAGTAGTGTTTACCATCCAGAGTATTAACATCACCTACCATTTCTTCAAATCCATTAAAGACTAGCAGTGTTAGGAGCTTGGGCATTAAATACGGGTGGTTTTTTTTTTTTTTTTAAGCTTAGAAACTAGGGGCAGGGAACAAGGTAAGTGAATTCACGGTTCACTCTCTAAGCTTGCACGTCTCAAACGGCTCCTGCACTGTTTATTCTATATGTGCTCGTTCCTGCCCACATAACGGCGGGAACAAAGGTGCAGTGTGAATCGGGAAGACGCGGGGAAGGTAGACGGTCAGGTCCGCCTGGCTGGAGGGCAGGGCGTGGGCAGTGGGGTTTATGTGAGGACAGTCTCAACAGATGGAACGAGCGGTTCGTGCAGAGTTTGGGGACCAAGAAGCCCCTTCTTTAAAAATCCCTCCTCAGCTTCACGCCAGCAGTGCATCTTGCAGGATGGGGCCGCCTGGAGGACACGGTCCCGGGGAGAGGACGCCCCGGGGCCAGGGCTGGGCGCCGCCGCCAAGAGTCCGAGCACGGACCGGCGGGGGCGTGGTCGCCGGGCGGATAACGGGCTGCAGGGCGCCGCGGCCCGGGCCCCCGCCGGC